>NW_015172052.1:240398-272869 GCF_001447785.1 Gekko japonicus | reverse complement strand
GACACAGTAAAGCACTGCCAGAAATGTCAGGAATCCTGACCTGAGCCTCTGAAAGCACTGGTGTGGCCATGGGAGTCATCCCACAAGCCTTGGGCAAGATTACATCTGAACTTTGCTGGGCCCTTCCGGGGACAGATCTTCTTTTTGTTGGTAGATGCTTACACAAAGTGGATGGAAGTGGTACTGGTCCCATCTACCTCATCCCGGTCGGCCATCCATGTGATGTGGTGGATCTTTAGCTCCCATGGTATACCAGACTGTTTGGTAACTGACAATGGGATAGCCTTCACCTCCACGGAGTTTCAGGAGTTCGCACAATATTATGGTATAAGGCACATACACTCGGCCAGGCAGAATGCATGGTCCAAACTATGAAAGAGGCGCTGCACTGCATGGACCAGGGGGGCTGGGACTACAAGCTGGCCACCTTCCTATTTGGCCCACTCCACCACCAGCCGTAGTTCAGCGGAGCTTCTCATGAGACGACACTTTATGACCCAGCTGGACCGCCTCCATCCAGAAAGGGCACCACAACACAGCACAAAGCCCGAAGATCAGGAGGCCCCACGAGGGTTCATCCCAGGGGACCCCGTGTACACCAGGAACTATGCCTGGGGTCCCATCTGGAATCTGGTGAGAGTTGTCCAGGTGACTGGACCCTTCTCCTATGAGGTCTCCTGTGAAGACAGCCAGCTGTGGAGGTGGCACATTGATCAACTGTGCCGCTGCCTCCTTCCTGCGGACCTGGACATTCCTGATGACAGCCAACACAATGGCCCAAATTCTGGGGAACCAGAGGCGACCGCTCCAACACATCCAAGGGCAAGCACTCTACCCAGAGGAGAGGACAGTGGCAACTCAGAACCAACAGGCATCCAAGAGCCTAGCAGCACACCAGCACCGGTATAGGTCCCTGTGGCTGTGGCCCCTTCCCCAGAACCAACAAGAACATTGCCAGAGAGCCCGGCCCCGGCCTCGGGCGTATGCTGCTCCACTAGGGAGCGGAGGAGGTCCACTTACCTCAAAGACTATGTAAGCTAGGGGGGATCTGGACCTAGGGGGGAGGAGTGTTGTGTACCAAGGGAGACTGTGCACGTGGTTGGGCTCACATGTGACCATGCGGACAGGTTAAGGTTCACATCCGAAGACAATAGTAGCAGAGAATCCAAGAGCTAGCCAGTTGGCCAGCCTGGATCCTAAAAGGAATCAATGGTGGGAGTTGTTTCTAAATAAACCTATTACGGATGTGTGTTTGTGTGTGTGTGTGTTGGGTGTGATTAAGAATGGGAATATAAGTGGGCCATGGGTCCTGCAAGTTATGTCAAGTTCTCCTATGCATGAATAAAGTACGCTATGCCTCAGTCTCAGTACTTTATACTGGCTATCTATTGTTTAGTAAACCCAAGCTAGGTCCTTCACCGAGTTGCCCAGTACATAACACCTGTCCACCTTCGGAATGCCCCTCAAATCCCCCTGCTGGAGTGAGGAGGGGACCTAGCAACCCCCACCCCCCCATCTACAAAGTGCTTTTTGTTTAACCCAAACAGTTGAACCTCTTGAACCTGCAGTTCTGTAGATCCTTGTGTAAATGTGAAAGTGAAGGCTCTTTCTAAACAAATTGAACCATGTAGGTGAGAGAAACTAAAGTGTGCCCCTTCCCATATCACACATGATTCAGCTAATGATGTCTGAAATATTTTTTCTTCCATCCAGGCTTCTCCAATACAAAAGTTAATGTGGCTGGGAGAAAAATGTTACAAACACTGGTCTGTAACGACCAAAGATATGAAAGGAGCCCAGAGTTTAGATCCTTTTTAAAACCTAGAACTCCAGTCTTTCTTTCCCCCCTCTTTTATTGTCACTGGTTTGTCTGGATCTCTAATGTTAAATTTTCAATAAAAACCTAAAGAGAGAGAGAGAGAGAGAGAGAGAGAAGGCGACATGAAACCTTGCTGCCTGTAGTGTCCCAGGCTGTTGGATTGTAAGCAGCTAGTGCCTCTTCAGCTTTTACACAAAGCTTTCACTATGGCTAGAGGTAGGGAGAGGGAGGCGGTGGCAGAACAAAAGGGGGGCTTGATCCAGCCACCACATCAGAAACAGCAGTGCAGAGAGAGCTCATCTCTTCTCTTGCTTCTGATCTGTGAGAAATATTATGAACAACAGAGGCAATAATCAGAACCCAGGTAAGAGCAAGGCAACTGGTTCTCTTTCTCCTCTGCCTACCCCACTTCCTTCCTTCCTTCCTTCTTCTCTGCTCCCATCACAGCTGGCCAAACAAAGCAAGCCCAAACATGCAATCTAGTACTCCTTTACTTGAGCCACAGATGTCCCACTAAAGTCAGAGGCTGCTAAGATTTTGTTGTTTGTGTGCATGCACACACACACATAAGTCTTGAAGATTACAACCACTGACAAAATGGCGGATGTTTTTGAGACAACCTAGGGTGGGTGGTAGTAGGGTGGTAGGTGGGGTGAATATCGGTTACCAACAACCCAAAATGGTGGCATGGCAGGAAACAAAATTCAAATATGGAAATTCCTCATTGAAAAACTGCTAGTTAATGTCAGAATGGAAAAAAAAAATGATGGAAAAGGGGAATTTGGAAAATACAGGGTAAGGGGACTGTTAAATAGTGGGTTCCATGGATGAGCAGACCCCAAGTCTAGTGATCTGCTCTGTTTAAATAGCATGGAATTGCCACCCCCAAACACACCCCACTTCCAATGATAGGCTATTTGCATAACATTACTTCTTGATTGGTTACTTCCAGAGTCCTGGTGAGCTATTGTTCTTGGCCTCCAAGCTCAACCCATCTCTGGTAGAATAGTCCTGTAATGTTTCAGTCCCAATACATAACAGGGACACTGACTTTGAATCTACTCTTGGGGAGGCAAAAAGTTGTTTGGGAAGTTTCGCATAATTTGATTATTTAAGAATGACTATGCAGGGATTTGTACTTCTGCAGCAATGGGGAAGTTTAAATTATTTAAGTTGTTTAAGTTATGTTAAAGGTTTTATTAGTTGAATCATTAAGGATCAGCTGTGAAAGCATGTTTGCTGATTTTGCTTACAATTCTGTCAAAACTGTTCGGCATAATGCCTAAATGTGCTGAAAACAGGTAAATCATAAATATAGATAGGGAAGTGGGGAGCTGACGAAGAAAGGTTGTTAGGACAAAAACACACTTGTTTTTTAAAAAGGCACAAGAATGTCATGAGTTGTTCACCCAAAAGTTCAAATATGAACAGTAGTTTAAGTGAACCAATGACAAGTCAAGGGAGACGGAATGTCGAATTTGTCAATTCTAACGGATACCAATAAATTTATTTATTGACTTCATTTATGCCCTACCTTTCTCCTCAATGGTGATACTGAGTGTGCGGTCAGATGCGCATTTTAATCCGCTGTTGCGCCACCTCTAATTGATCCAGAGGATTTTGGAAAAGAGAATACTGATCAGACTCACCCCTTTAAGCACTCTTCAGAGTGCTTTTACCATGTTCTTGAGCAATCAGATGCATATTAGACTCGGCAGCCAAGTGTTGTTGCCATCGGCCATTTTTAAAAATAGTTTCTCCCTTGAGCATGCCCACAAGCGCTGCTATGCCTTCTGGGATATGTAGTTCATGGGGCCATCTGCCTTAAAAAAAAGTTTGTCCTGTGGGCACGTGCACAAGTGCTGATCAGCCTGCTGGGACATGTAGTCTCCCTCTCTAAACTTTTCAATTTATCCCTTCCCCAAAGCACAAGAAAAAGCTGAAGTACAGGGGAGTTTTTATTTGAAGGTTTTTATGTGTGGGGGGGGGCCCACTGGTACCGCTGCTTATTCCGAACGCCGACTTATAGTTTTTCGCTTATCTCATAGTCCGGACTGAACTTTTGCCGCTCTACCACTCTGCTATTCCGGTGGCGTTGCTATCCCCTTCATAAGGGGCAAGGCACAGCCGGGGCCGTTTGGGGTAGGAAGGAGAGCCTCAATTCCCAACCTTCTGGTCGGCAAGAGGCTTCTCCTCAAAGCACCCCCTGGTTAGGAGCCCTCCCTGAGGGCTCCCTAGGATCTCTGCTTGCGCGGGACCCCCCCAGGCTGTGCTTGGGCGATCTGGCTCCGGGAAACGTCCCGAGACCCGGTTGCCATTCGCACCACCGTGGCCGGAAGTCGTCACATACATTATATTTAAAAGTGTAACAACTTCACATAAAAGGAGTTTTTTGGTACAATGCCACGTATTTGCCAAGTATCCTAATATAGGAAACCAGGTCGCTTGAAATAATTTATGTTTACATGCTGTATTTCCATCAGAGGTGTTCTTAGAGATTCAGCTAAGTACAAAGTATTCCCAAAGTTTATTTTGCCAGTAGTATAGAGATGGAGCTTCTTTCTTTTTCCAGAATTGTGCAATAGAAATTCTAGCTACCACAATCAGTATTGCAGTCTGTATCTGAGTACTCTTTCTGTCCAGATCTATCAGCCCTAATTCCAGTACTACTGATTCTAGCGAAATAGGTAAGTTAATGCCAGTAATAACCTCAATTTGTATTAATATCTGTTTCCAAAAGTCCTGAATAAATGGACAGTACCACCGACAGCAAGCAAAATCTCCCTGTTGCCCACATTGTTTCCAGCACATAGATGGAATAGTAGGGTTCATTTTATGGAGTCTGGCTGGTGTTAAGTACCATCTATGCAAAATTTTAAACTTGTTGAATCTAATACTAAATACAGGAGAGGTATTATTTGGTAAAGACCATAATGTTTGCCAGGTATCTTTAGAATATGTCTGTTTACAGTCTAAGTGCCATTGGTTTTGACTTTTTAGCCAGGCAGTGCTCTTTTTTGTGCATAAGAGTTTGTATATTTTAGAAATAAGGCCTTTTGACCCACCATCCTGCTGATATAAAATCCTCTCGAATTCTGTTAACGGAGATCAGAAAACCTGTTTGTTCATAAAATTTTGTAGCATAGTGTTAAGTTGTAAATATCTAAACCATGGTATTTGTTCACCTAGCTTGTTTTCAATTTCTGTTTTTTCCAATATTTTCCCTTTGTGCACAAAATCTTTAAGGTAGCGAAAGCCTACCAGTTTCCATTTTCTAAACACTTGTTCTTCTTTTCCTGGCAGGAACCAATTTTGACCAGTGTATTCTGAACAACGAGAGATTTCAGGTAATATCTTAGATCTATTTTTGTCCCAAATTGTTAATGAGGTTTGTAAAAATTCATTTTGCAATGATATATCTTGCCTATATCTAACATCACTCCAATACAAATCTGGCAATGACCGGATTTTACAGTCTACTTCTTGAATCTGTTGCCAGTGTAGTTTGTCCTGTGATCTTAATAGTCTTGCTATACTAGAAAGTATAGTTGCTTCATAGTATATATTTAGGTCAGGAAAGCAATGGATTAAACTGCATGTCTTATCACAGCCAGAGTGTTTTACATCATTCTCATCACCAACATTTTATCTTCACATCTAGAAGTGAAGAAGAAGAGTTAGTCCCCAATTTTCTCTACCCCAAGGAGTCTCAAAGCAGCTTATGATCTCATTCCTTTCCCTTTCCCACAACAGGCACCTTGTGAAGTAGGTGATGCTGGCTGAGAGAGTTCTGAGAGAACTGTGACTGGCCCAAGGTCACCCAGCAGACTTCATGTAGAGGAGTGGGGGATCAAATCCAGTTCTTCAGATTAGAGTCCACCACTCTTAACCACTCACACCTGAAGCATCCATGGCCAGGGTACTTCTCAGCGGCAGGATCTCTTTGTTATCCAAAATTGGTACCATCTGTCAGAAATCTTGCCTTCACAGTTCATTAACAAATATAGTTTTATTAAGTAATCATACGTTCATAGGTGTCTAGTTCCTTTTGTCTGTGTGGTTTGAATTGTTTTATAAGATTGTACTGTACTGTTGATTTCATGCAAAGGAAGCTCTCTCTCTCCCCCCCCCCCCCAAAAAAAAGAAATAATCTTCTTCTGCTATTTATATTGAGAAACCCCTGAATTAATTCTGCTTTATGCTTTCCTGTAAGAGGTTTTTGGTTCCTGAAACAAATATTTCATTTCATGTGGAGAGAAAGTATACTCAAAGGAGGATATTAACTCTTTGAATGACCAGGAACAGGTGTTGTTTAAGTATATTATCTCTCACACAAACACACATACATACACACAGAGATGTGAGCATTGCACAATGAGATTAACCCACTGGGTATAATTCTTTCACCACACCACCCCAGGAAAGTGAGAATATTTGTTAAATACAAATGCATGTTTTTCTTATAATGAACACACCTCTTGGTTTTACCATTTTAAACACTTCTGTGCCTAAATTGATCTCGGTGGGAACTAATTATGAGCACTTCCAGAACTTCTGTTATATATTTGGTATGAGAAATGTTGCACCTGTAGTCACAAAAGCTCCTCATACCAACAGTCATTAAATGCATTTTCCCATCTAGCAAACTATTTTTTAATGACTTGGCTGTTAGACCAATTGTAATCCAAGAGTGACTTCACTAATGTGCTATTTTATAATAAAATTGGTTGACAAGTTATTCACTACATTCCCTGTATTGACCAGTCACTGGGGAATGTTAATATATCTGAGAACAAAAGCAAACTATTGACAATTGCATTTGTCAATAGCTATCATTGAATGTCACCAGGAATAAATGTAAAGTGAATTTGAGGAGTCCCCTTCAGATCAAACATTAGAGGAAAGTCGCAGAAGTATCAACCTTTCAGCACTGAGTTCTGTACACTTTTAGACTGCTGGAGACTACATTTAAAAATTCTTCTGAGGCAGAATATCAGAACAATTTCCAGGGAAGCCGGAAGAGTTTTGATACAGTGAGTGAACCATCTCAAGAGGGTTTACATACAAACTAAGGAACAATTATATTGATTGCAGGAATGGAGAAGAGATTAAGAGGTTGAAAGAGGCTATGATTGCACTGTAGATGTACATCAGAGTGGATAATATATTGAGGGCTATTGTTTATGTTAAAAATGAACAAGGCTATAAGAACTAATAGTTACTGAGTGGCACTGCTTATTCATTCACTTCATTTGCATATTAGAAGGAAGGGGATGGCAAAACTATTAATTTACCCATGCTAGCATCATCTCAGTTCCTGATGGAAATGTGCGAACATCCTCTGCAGTGAAGAGTATTGTACTGAAGTGATGAAAAGTGATAGGAACACTCTGTGAAGTCAAAGGGCTTAGAATTGTGTAACTGTTTCATATGGCACTGCTAATTTCCTTGATGGCTGTTTCAGGCATACATGTGTAGGTAGTGCCAGCGTGGGGGCATCATCACTTGATGCATTTAAGAATCAGTCTCTTGATTTTTTATTTTAAATGACCAGTTAGTCCTGGTTCATTAGGCAAGGCTGACTTCTGTACTGAAAACACCGGTTTCCCACCACCTAGAATAAAATTGTATTAGTCCGACACCCTACTTGAGGTTGTGATAATCTCTGGTTATTCCGGAGCCCAACCTCAAGTTAAAAAAAAAAAATCACTATATTTTCATTAAGGATGTTTCATTCATGCATTCATTCCTTTATTTAAAATATTAATTCGCCGCCTTTCTGCCTTGCAGAACTCAAGGCAGCTGGTGGGCAAACAAGAGAGGGCCTTTTCAGTGGCAGCCCCACAGTTATGAAACAGCCTCCCCAGGCAAGTATGCCTGGACAATCTTCAGGAGGCAGCTGAAGACAGTTTTATTTAGGCTTGCATTTGACTGATTTGGTTTTTGTTTATTGACAGTCCCAATTGGCATTTTTTAAATTGTGACCTTTTATATGTTTTTATACTTGTTGTTGTATTCATATTGTTTTTAAATAATCATTTTATTTTATATTATAAGCTATCTTGAGTTCTGCAAGGGAGAAAGGAAACTAATAGATGTTTTAAATAAATTATAGAATTATGCATGGGATGAAGAAAGTGGATATAGAGAATGTTTTACCCCTCTTCCATAATACAAGATAAGCTAGATAAAACAAAACAATTATAAAACCAGTTCATAAAGTGCTAGAATCAGTATCAGCATTGTATAACGATGGCAGGACACAGTGGCAGATCAATCATAGTGGAATAGAGTCAGCATTGATGTTAAAGCCATTGCTTCATTCCATGTATGCCGGCGGGGCACAGGATGCCAATCGTGGTTTCAGAAGACAGGGCCTTGGTCAGTATTCAGTTTTTAGTTTTTTAGATGAAAGACAATGCAGATTGAGCAGTACAGGGGAGGCCAATATAAGTAGATTTCCGCCACCTCAACTACAGGCCTAGTGGAATGCCTCCTGGATCTCAGTAGGGAGAGTGTCCCACCAGCCAAAAAGGCTCCTGCTCTAGTTGAGGCTAAGCAAACATCTTTAGAGCCAGGGATCACCAGCCATTCTTGATCCATCAAGTGTAATGCTCTTCAAGGGACATACTGGGAGAGACGGTCATAAAGGTATGTAGGTCCCAGACTGCATAGGGCTCTGAAGGTTAGAACCAAGAACTTGAACTTGGCCCAGTATTCAACTGGAACCCAGTGCAGCTGGCAAAGCACCGGTTGTATATGTGCTCTTAATGGTGTTCCTGTACGGACTCGTGCCACTGCATTGTGGACCAGCTGAAGTTTCGGGATCAGTCTCAAGGGTAACCCTGCATAGAGCAAGTTACAGTAATCCAGCTTGGAGGTGACCATTGCATTGACCACTGTGGCTAGATCAAGGGAAGAGAGATAGAGAGTCAGCTGCCTGATCTGGCAAAGATGGAAAAATGCCAATCTCGCAACATTTGTTATTAGGCCGTCCATAGATAATGAGGCATCCAAAATCACACCCAAGCTCCTTACCATTGGTGCTGGTGTTAATAGTGCCCCATCAAGGGCTGGGAGTTGGATCCCCAATCCCTAGCTTCTTTATGCAGTGGGTAATATTCATTGCAGAATTCACTGCCTGTGAACATAGTGATGGCCAGAGTATACTTGGCTTTAAAAGAGGATTAATAGAGTCATGGAGGACAGGTCCATCAATGGCTATTAATCATGATAACTAAAAGTATCTTCCATATCTACAGGCAGTAAATACCTGAATACTAGGAAGCAAGCCTCCGTCCCTTATACCATGTTTGCTGGCCCTCTGGAGTAAATGGCTGGCCACTATGTGAATCAAAATGGTGGACTAGATGGTCTGACCTAGCAGGGTTCTTTCTTATGTTCTTATTTTCACCACTGTTTTGGTTAATTTTTCCTTCGTATTACAATTTCCTGGCTTGTTGCCTGTTACCTTGGAACAGTGTAGTAATAGTTGTACCTTAAAAAAATCATTAATAGTATAACACCATTAGAATTAGTACCATTTCACAACATGGATAATTTTGGAAGCTTATAGTTTCTAACAGAGTTAGCGGCACCTTAGGACTAGTATGGCTGCACAGCTTGATCCCTTGGAATTTGATGTAGGGTAATTTGATATGGGGGGGACAAAGGCATACTGAAGTGGTCCCAGTTCACTTAAGTACTAATCAGCTCACTTAAAACAAAAAAAGAAGTCACGGAGGAATACCTCTGCTGACTAGTGAATGGGTGTTGGTAGTAGTAGAGATGGAATCATGATTAGTCTCCCTATATGGACTCTAGGAAGTGAATAATTTCAGTGCCACAATATCAGTGAATGCTTCACTATAATTACACATACAGCTGAATGTGGAAAAGGAAGAAATGAACACACACACACAATGATATAGTGCAGAACCCCCCCTTAAAGATGGCATCCTCCCATTGATTAATGATGTCCTCTTACTAATGCCATCTGTGTATTGATTAAAACATTTAAGGGATATAGACCAATATTCTTTCTGCCTCCTCCTGCCTCCCAGGAAAGGAATCCTTCTCTTGGAGGCCTACCAGACTGTGCTTGGTGCCAGTGCCCAGGATTTATATTTTGGCTGGATAATGGTGGGAATTTGGAAGTTATGTTAAAAGAAATAGAAATAAATAATTAGCATAGAGTTAATAGGGGTGCTAGCAGGTACTGACATTTACTATAGGATTCTGATTCCCTGTCTCCTCTGCTGCTGCTGCTTATTGCCCCAAACAGACAGTATTGGTCAATCCATCATGCAAAATTTAAGCCAGAGGCTCAGTAGTTTGAATTACAATTTTTGTACTGTTTTGGAACTTTTTTGCCTGTTTCTATTTTTCAAGACCAGACAGGATATGCATGT
The DNA here is from genome assembly GCF_001447785.1 of Gekko japonicus. Taxonomy (NCBI): domain Eukaryota; kingdom Metazoa; phylum Chordata; class Lepidosauria; order Squamata; family Gekkonidae; genus Gekko; species Gekko japonicus. The sequence goes on along the minus strand of NW_015172052.1, from coordinate 262,639 downwards.
AAATAAACAAATGAGTTAATGAATGGAGGGCATTCTTAGAATAAGTGTGGCACTGGATTTTCTGGAATTGCTGTCCCTGCTGATGATTGACTCTGATTAGCATTGGAGGGAGGGGGTATTTTCTTGCTTCATTAGTTGGTGGCAGATGTTCTATATCTCATTTTGATTAGGGACGACAGAATTATCAGTTCAAATCACAACTTGTGGTGCATCTCAATCATTCTGAAAATAGGGATGTTCTTGCAGCAAGACTTGTCAGAGATTATACAGAATTTATGTTTCAAGGAAAAGAGAACTGAATATTTTGTGTCTTTACCCTATGGCAGGAATCCTCTACATGATGTCCATGTATACCATGGCACCCACTGATGGGATTTGGGTGCTCATTTGCTGGTGGTTCAAAAAACCTCTCTCCCCAAGCAAACAGCTAATCCTGAATTTCCTCCACCTCACTGAAGCAGTTGATGTTTCAGAAGAGCCCAGAAGGCATCACTCCCCCCCCCCATACGGAATAGTGCACGTTTTCGGCGGTAGGGACGGATCAGGGACGGGCAGGCAACGATTCCTAAATGTTGCCGTGGGATCGCGCCTATTTGCTCCGCCCCCGTTCCGTCCCCCTCCCGGCCCAAAACGCCTCGTATGAACAGGGCCTCAGTCACAGAGTGGCTTACAATCTTCTTTCCCTTCCCCTCCCCACAACAGACACCCTGTAGGTGGGGCTGAGAGAGCTCTTTTGAGGGCTGCTCTTGAGAGAATCTGGCCCCACAGGAGGCAGCCAATGGCCTGCCTCCTGGGGGCCACCTTTCCCTCCTCGTGAGGAGGAATGGAGGAAGGGCTGCGGTGCAGCCTCAACTCCGAAAGGGGGAGCGGAGCCTGCACAGTTCTTAAAGGCTGGCTTCACTCTACCCTTTCAGTTGCTCACCTCATGCTTGTGACTGTTAACAGCTCTGAGCATGTCGTTTGAGGGGGGCCTTTTTGTGGGCTTCTGGCTCGGCTTGATCCTTTAGGGATCAATGGAGGTCCAAGGAAAGCGGCAATTTGTACCTGGTGTGCACTGGTGGCAATGGTGCTCCCTTGTTTAAAGCACTGCACACTGGGAGCGTTTGGGTGCATCGGCGGCGAGGCAGGAGCCAAGTCTATGGCCTATGCAAGGCAGCATCGGAGGTGAAGGCAGGACATTAACTCTTTTTTAACTGTATCATCCTTTGTATATATAAAACATCAAACAGCCAGCCAAGCTGAATAAATAATATTTATTTTATTTTATTTATTTTATTACATTTATACCCTGCCCTCCCCGCGAACGGGCTCAGGGCGGCTCACATAGGGCACCAAGTGCGTTCAATATACAAAATTTCATAATACAAAATACAAATTAAAACAAGTTAAAATCAGTTCTATGGATGCACATAAAGACTCCTAACATCTTCCGTAGCAGGGGGGAAGGTTGGGTTGATGGAAAGATGTTACCCCACCCCCCCCAGTGGTCTTTCACTATAGAATAGTCTCTCTCTATAAAGGAGCGGTGGTGGTAGTGGCAGTGGCAGCTCCTACTCATAAGCCTGGCAGAAGAGCTCCATCTTGCAGGCCCTGCAGAACTGTACAAGGTCCCGCAGGGCCCTGATCTCCTCCGAGAGCTCATTCCACCAGGTAGGAGCCACCACTGAGAAAGACCTGGCCCTTGTTGCCACAAGCTTGGCCTCCTTAGGGTCAAGGGTCACCAGCTGGTGTTGTGACCCTGACCAAAGTGCTCTTTGGGGAATATATGGGGAAATGCGGTCCCTCAGGTAAGCCGGACCCTGGCCATGTAGGGCTTTAAAGGTAAGCACCAGCACTTTGAAGCGAATCTGGTGTGCTATAGGCAGCCAGTGCAGTGCTTTCAGCACAGGTCGGGTGTGCTCCCAGCCCGGGGCGCCCACCAACAACCTGGCCGCAGCATTCTGCACCAGCTGTAGCTTCCGGATTTGCGACAAAGGCAGCCCCATGTAGAGAGCGTTGTAGTAGTCTAGCCTTGAGGTGACCGTCGTATGGATCACTGTAGCTACGGTCAAGGAAAGAAACCAACTGCTGTATCAGCTGAAGATGATAAAAGGCTAATCTGGCAGTGGCCGTCACCTGGGCCTCCATCGTTAAGGTAGGGTCCAGGAGCACTCCCAAACTCCTAACCTCCAAAGCTGGCACCAAAGGTGCCCCGTCGAAGGTCGGGAGTGGAAGCCCCAACCCCAATCCGGTCCGACCCAAGCACAGGACCTCCGTGTTCGCCAGGTTTAACTTCAGCCTGCTCAGCCTGAGCCACCCAGCCACAGCTTGTAAAGCCCGGTGCAGATCTTCTGAGTTGGAGTCTGACCGGCCGCCCAACATCAAATAGAGCTGGGTGTCATCTGCGTATTGATGACACCCCAGCCCATACCTCCAAACAATCTGGGCGAGGGGGCACATATATATGCTAAATAGCATCAGGGAAAGCACAGCCCCACACCCCACACTCAAGTGGGTGCCTCCGGGACTTTTGTTCCCCTAGCACTACCCTCTGTCCCCAACCTTGGAGAAACGAGACAAGCCATTGAAGGGCAAGCCCCCTGATCCCCATGTCGGCGAGGCGGTGGGCCAGCAGCTGGTGGTCAACTGTATCAAATGCGGCCGACAGATCTAACAACAGCAGCGCCGCCACACCGCCTCGATCCAGATGTCTATGGAGGTCATCAGTCAGGGCAACCAGTACTGTCACCATCCCATGTCCCGGGCAAAAGCCGGACTGGAATGGGTCAAGGACAGAAGCTTCATCCAGGTAACCCTGTAGCTGAACTGCCACCGCCTTCTCAATCAATTTGCCCAAATAGGGCAAATTGGACACCAGCCGATAGTTGGCTAATTCGGTCGGGTCCAAGGTATTAATTGACAGACCCCTGCCCCTAAAACCCCTACAGACTAAACAACCATTAAGGGGCTCCAGAGGCCCTTTGCAACCCTTACAAAATTGCAGTCTAGATAAGATCTTCTTTAGCTCCTCTGAAAAGACTATTCCATACGGTTGAGGGTATCTACAGAAAAAAATCTGCAGCTGGGTGGCAGCAGAATATCATTTTGCAGGGTTGGGGCAACCAACAGCTGCTGTTTTGTACCTGGGCTCATACCATGACGGATGGTCATTCAAGTATGTGGACACCAGGTTGTGAAAAACGTTAAAGGTTAAATCAGGCTTATCTCTGTGTCTTGTGCAAAATGATCCCCTTTATCTTTTATTACAAAAGTGAATCTCTAGCCCTACTTGGTTTCTGCTGTATTGCTCAATTGCTGATAATACAAGAGAGTATTATGACTTTGAGCTGCAAGGTGACAGGGAAGTAAACTTGTAAAGAATTTAAATAAAGAATGTAAGGAATGTATTGTGGCAGGTTGTTACAAAGTAGAAAGAATTCCGTGAAAGTACAGAGTGAGTTAAGGGCAGAGAATCTAAATAAATGTTAGATTTCTTATGATAACATGGATTCAAGTCAGTTCTTACAGTGCTCTACTAACAAAAGAGAAAATTGTAGAACTTATTGTGCCTTCTCCAAAAATCAATATAACTTGAATCTCAAGTATTTTATGCCAGATATAGTGATTCATGATAAAATAGTCTCAAATCAGAGGCAGTATATGCATTTGAAAAATTGTCCCAGCCTCTTGAACTTCATATCAGATTTATCCAAAATGACTCAATGCTGGATTTTGGCTGGTTCATGGTTCGCAAAGTGAAGTTCGTGGCAGGTCAAGCAGCATGAAATTTCCAGATATTTGTGGTGATTTGTGGAGATTCATGAATGGATCAATTTTCAGACTGTCTCCACTCAATTTAAATGTTTACCAGACTTCAAAGCAGCAGGGGGGCGGAACTTACAGGGCATGTAGAGGAGCATCCAGGGGAGGTCCCTTAGGACTTTGATGTCTCTAGTTTACATAGAACATAAGAACATAAGAGAAGCCAATGTTGGATCAGGCCAATGGCCCATCCAGTCCAACACTCTGTCACACAGTGGCCAAAAATACCAGGTGCCATCAGGAGGTCCATCAGAATCTGTTCTATACACTCCTGAACCTGCACCTGCAGTCATTTTGACAGGCACAGGTTCAGGAGGTTCAGAGGTGTATAGAATGTGTCCTGTATGAACTAGAGACACGAAACTTGTGGGGGTCTCCAGGTGACTCTCCTCTACCTGCCCTCCAAATTTACAGGGTCTGAGTTATGCCCCCCCAGCAGGTACCCCCACCATCTTGGGGGGCATGACTCGGGGCCCATAAATCCAATCCTTACCAAACTTGGAGGCCAGGTAGAGGAGAGTCAACCAGAGCCATTTAAACCCCAGCTTTCTGCTCTCCATGACTTTTTGCAGGGAGCACAAAGCAGTGATTTAAATGGCTTCCAGCGACTCAGCTATTTTTTGTGGGTTTAAACTATCCTGCATGGAAAAGAGGAGCTCAGCATCAGCGTGAATGACTGGCTGATCCTCTCCCATGTGGTGCATATCCTGAAGACCTCCAAGACACCACTGATGTGCTATGTGTCTATACAACCAGCCTGGGGCAAGTCATCCCCCTGATTTGAGGGCTGGATTGGGAGCTGGCCTCTGCACTGGAGTGGCTGTTCTTCCATGGGTCAGGGCCTTGGCACAGAGGTTGCAGGTGGGCATCACCACCAAGTTGCATCCTCTCTGCAATAAAGGGGAGTACAAGCTGGCCTGTATAGACTATAACCCCCAGATAAAAGGCACCATTGCTCTCCTGAATGCAGAGCTCTTGCAATTGAAGCATGATCTCTGCAAAGATGGTGGAGCCTACAGGCCAACAGATGTGGCTAGAGGGAACAGTGGGTGGAAGAGGATGGCGAGGAGGTGTAGCCCAGCACCTCTGCCTCAAAGAGATCAACCAGGGAGAAGCCCCACCACTGGTTGTCAGTAGTGAACTGGGAGGTCAGCAGTGGTGGGAATGCCAGGCATGCAATGGTTAGGGTTGCCAAGTTGACTTACCTTCAAAGTGGGGGGGATTCCTGCCTCTGTTGGGAGTCTCCCCACACGTGCCACGATGACGTCACCAGAAGTGACATCATCACGTCGCCCACATTGGGGGTGGGGCACCAAGGGGAAACCATAGAGTTTTCCCTCAATTCACAGAGTGCCCCCCCACAACGTGGCCAGCATGATGATGTCACCTCCGGGTGACATCATCACACTGGGGACGCCCTCCGGCAGGGGGTGGAGTTCCCCCCAGGGCCCGATCCGCCAGCAGCGGGTAATGGGCCTCCCAGGCAGGAATTTAACCGCCCCCAGCGGGGGCTTGGCAAGCCTAGCAATGGTGGAGGATTCAGCAGAGGTGATGGTGAGGGAGTACTCACCAAGTCCCCTGAGACCACTGACCCCAATCCCCTGGAGATTCATGCAAGGTTGTCATCAGGCCCAACCTCTCCTGCATGGCCATGAGCCCTGAGTCCACTTAATGCCCATAAGCACAAGGAGAGAGAAGTTCATAATCAGGAGGGTATAAAATGTGAGTCCTCAGTTGTGGAGGTCTGATCGGAAACCTTGCGAGGCAAACCCGAGGTCAGAGTTCAGGCTTCCCAGGTCAAAGTTCGTATTCCCACAGAGACAATACTCTGCCGGGAGAATTGGCAAGCAGGAAACAAGGTTTGCTGTTTTTGCATGAGCCTGCTAAAATTCCTCTTAGAACACAATGAATTGCTGAGAACATAGAGGTTTTGCAACATTCAAAGACAAGCTTGCTGTAAAAGAACATTCTGTGAACTACACTGTACTTTCTAGCTTACAAAGTCTTTTGCTCTGATTGTAACGAATCTGACTGAGCCTTCTTGATGCTAATAAAACACTGCGCAGCTGTCAGCTAGGGGGACAGTCTTGGGACAGAGAGAGACGAGAGACAGAGCTGATCTGCAGCTTCAAGAAATCTGTGTGTTGTGTTGTTCTTGCACCTTATCAAAAGTCTTCACTCAGTCAAGGCACTTGGCTTGAGCAGAGAGACAGGGTTGGCTCAGAGCCCTGAGTCCACCTAACACCAAAATCCCAGCAGGAAAGAGAAGTTAACAATCAGGCGGGTTTCAAACATGGGACCTCACTCAGCCAAGACACCCAGTAGCTAAGCCCCACTACTTGGCATGAGCAGAGACAGGGTGGCAAGAGCCATAGGTTCACCTAACACCCAAACCCCAGCAGGGAGACCAGTTCACAATTAGATGGTATTAAAACTGGTGTCCCCACTCACCCCCAACACCCAGCAGCTAAGCCCCCCCTATTCAGCGTGAGCAGAGAGACAGGGTGGCAAAGAGCCCTGAGTCAACCTAACACCCAAACCCCAGCAGAGAGACTAGTTCACAATCAGGAAGGTATAAAACATGGATCATCACTCAGCCAAGGCATCCAGTAGCTAAGCCCTACCATTTGGCATGAACAGAGACAGGGTGGCAAAGAGCCCTGAGTGCACTGAACACCCAACCCTATCAGGGAGACAAGTTCACAGTCAGGAAGGTATAAAACGTGGGTCCTTACTCAGCCAAGGCACCCAGTAGCTAAGCCCCTCTGATCAGCATGAGCAGAGAGACAGGGTGGCTCAGAGCACTGAGTTTACCTAATACCCAAACCCCAACAGGGAAGAAGAGTTCACAAGCAGGAAGGAATAAATGAATGTGCTCTGCTAGTCAGCTTTTAACAAGTTCCCTGACACTCTGTGTAACTGTGATGCAAACAGCTGGCAGACAAAAGGATGTGGAACTGAGCTGAGCATAAGCATATGTATAGCTTTCTGGTCCCATAGAGCATAATGGGAACTCTGTTATTGGCAGCCAGCAGTGTCTATTAAGCTTTGGATGGCTCCTATTGGTGTTTCCAAGAATGGAGAATTCCACACACCCCCACCCATTGCCTTGGAGTTTTATTAACAATTTAATTGAGCGGAGACGGTCTAAAAATATATCAATTCACAAACCACCACAAACAGCCAAACAGCACCAAAGTTTATAAACATCGCTTCACAAACCACAAACTGGCCAACATTCATGACAAACTTTAGTTTGTGAGCCAGTTCGTGCTCATCCCTATTTACGGAACTTTCCTGAAACATCACCAATATGACCTGCCAAGTTCTGCTACCTCTCCCATCTAACTGGAGTTTTGCCCTAGCTCTCCTTCTGACTCTCCAGATTTCTTTCTGATTTCTGAACCGATCCACCAGATTCTGTTTTTGTTCTGTTGTTGATCCAACAAATGCTATTCTGGCTGTGCTTTCCCTAACTCCTCACTAGGGCTCTACCAAAAAGTTCTGAAATCAGAATTTGCCAGTCCTGAGGAACTGGTGCAGAGTCTAGATGGATTGGAAAGGAAATCCTGTATACTCTTTGAAATGATGTTCACTGTATAAAACTTCATTCATATTTTAAATTTCTCATAAGCCCTAACAATGCAAGAATAGGATAATACTTGTTAAGAAATGTCACTTGATACAAACTAAATTCTGGGTTGCTTCCACACAGTGAGGATTCTCTGTGTTGCTTTCATCACTGCTTGGAATGTAGATTTATTCACATTTGCAACAGAGCTTCTACATAAGAACATAAGAACATAAGAGACGCCAATGTTGGATCAGGCCAAAGGCCCATCCAGTCCAACACTCTGTGTCACACAGTGGCCAGAAATACCAGTGCCATCAGGAGGTCCAGCAGTGGGGCCAGGACATTAGAAGCCCTCCCACTGTTGACCCCCCCCCCCAAGCACCAAGAAGACAGAGCATCACTTGCCCCAGAGCCCCTAGCTATACCTTGTGGCTAATAGCCACTGATGGACCTCTGCTCCATATGCTTATCTAATTCCCTTTTGAAGCCGTCCATGCTTGTAGCACCCACCACTTCCTGTGGCAGTGAATTCCATGTGTTAATCACTCTTTGGGTGAAGAAGTACTTCCTTTTATCCGTTCTAACCCGACCGCTCTGCAGTTTCATGGAGTGCCCACGAGTTCTTGTATTGTGAGAAAGGGAGAAAAGTACCTCTTTCTTTACCTGCTCTTTCCCATGCATAATCTTATAAACCTCGATCATGTCACCCCTCAGTCGTCTTTTCTCCAAGCTAAAGAGCCCTAAGCACTTTAACCTTTCCTCATAGGGAAAGTGTTCCAACCCTTTTATCCTTCGAGTTGCCCTTTTCTGCACTTTTTCCAAAGCTATAATATCCTTTTTAAGGTGTGGTGCCCAGAACTGCACACAGTATTCCAAATGAGGTCTCACCATTGATTTATATAGGGGCATTATTATATTGGCTGATCTGTTTTCAATACCCTTCCTAATAATCCCCAGCATAGCATTGGCCTTCTTTATTGCAGTCACACACTGTCTCGACATTTTCAGTGAGTTATCCACTACAACTCCAAGATCTCTCTCTTGCTCAGTCTCTGCCAGTTCAGACCCCATCAATGTGTATTTATATTTAGGATTTTTGGCTCCAATGTGCATCACCTTGCACTTGGCCACATTGAACCCCATTTGCCATGTTGACGCCCACTCGCCCATCCTTGACAGATCCCCTTGGAGTGCCTCACAATCCTCACTGGTTTTCACCACCCTGAACAACTTTGTATCATCCGCAAATTTAGCCACTTCACTGCTTACTCCCATCTCCAAATCATTAATGAACAAGTTAAAAAGCAGTGGACCAAGTACTGATCCCTGCGGTACCCCACTGCTTACCACCCTCCACTGAGAAAATTGCCCACCTACACTCACTCTCTGTTTTCTATGAACTAGCCAGTTTTTGATCCATAAAAGGACTTGTCCTTCTATCCCATGATTTTTGAGCTTACTTAGGAGCCTTTGATGAGGAACTTTATCAAAAGCTTTCTGGAAGTCAAGGTAAATAATATCTATTGGATCCCCCTTGTCCACATGTTTGTTCACCCCCTGCTGCCAGCCTCTCAAGAGTACACAAGAGTACATCACAGGCCCTGGCCTTGTTTTGGCTGTCTTAATCCTAGACTCATCCTTATTTCCAAAAAACACAGGAAAGGAGAAAGAAATTCCAGTCATGGTTATATTAGTCTCAAACAGGAGAAAGATTATGGATATTAATTTAAGGATATTTATTTTTATATTCCTTTAGCTGGGAACAAGAAAGCACAAAACCTGCCCGAAAATACATACATAATGATTTGTTGAAGGTTAAAGTTAATAATATATAGGTCAGAAGGATACTTAGAAATCTCCTAAAATGGGGAAGGGATTTATATGTAACACAAAGTCAAAAATGGAGGGAACTGCTTTAAAATGTCAGAAGGTGAAATTTTGAGGATGGTTAATGATGGTCCTAACCTTTTACCTTGAGAGAAACAGGCTCAATAAATGATTTAAATCACACATGTGAATGGCTCTGCTTATCTTTTCAAGCTGTTAATTTTAAGTTTAGTCTACAAGGAGCATAAACCACATTGGAAGGCATTTTAAGTGGCTCCCCCTGGAAGCTATCTCTATATGGTAGCACATCCCTGTGCACCCACAGAAACTGTGGCATGTTCATCTGACCTTGCATTAGAAGAACTGTATGGGGACATGGAATGGCTCAACTCATACCAAGGGGGAGTTCCTCAGGACTGCCCTGGGAGCTTGATTAGAAGAACTGGCAAAACAGATCGACACCTCAGCCTGCCGGGTGCCAATCACTAGCATTTGGAGCTCAATGCAAACGACAGTTTCCATGGCAGAGACTGGGCCACGCTTCCCAACCCAACTATTCTGAATGATTTTGTAGTGTCAGTGGAGGGAGCAGAAAAGGACTGATATAATTCCTCCTTAATGGGCCAAAGCTTTTCTTTCTTTTTTTGACTCCTATAAATCCTGATATACAGAGTCATTAAAAATATTGTAAGCATATAATGTGCCATTGCAGACAGCTGGAATTTCTTCCAAAGACCAGATGTTGATCAGCAAAAGAAGTATTTTCTCGGTCCTTCTGTAGACTGTGCCAATCAACAGGATGCTTTCTCTGCAAATGTATATAAAGTTAACTTGCAGAGAAAAATCTGTACCCGTCATGGATTTAATTGAACATTTATAATGCAACAGATTTCTGCTGCCAATGCTCATGAATCTTTTGTGAGCTCAGGGTTATCTTGCGCATGACAAGGAAAAGCCATAGATATATTTAGGGGAAGAACTGCAAACCTCCTTGGCAGAATATCGGAGCTTGTTGTTAAAGCTCATCCTTGCTTTATAATGCTCTCTCTCCGCAGTCGATTAAGCTGTTCAAGTCAATACAAACCCTGCTCCCTGCATGTGGCCAGATCTGCACAAGCTTATACCACTTAATGAACTGTGTTAGGAATCAGGTTGTGTTTTAATGGCAGCCATCTAGTGCTGCTTCTCCTTATTTACAAAACACAATTCAGTGCTCATTGAGTACATAATGCAATTGTACCACAAAAAACGAGAGGGGAGGCAGATTTTTTTTTCCCCCTTGTAAAGACAGGGAAATTCCGGTGTTTACATTTTTTGCCAGCACATTGAGCTATTGCTCATAAAACAATCCTTTCTCTTTTTTTTCACACTTCCCACTTGAAGAGGTAACAGAGTTACAACAGGGGACATCTGAATTTGTAATGTCGTCTTTTTTGATGAACCTCACAGGTCAGTGGAGCTGAGTGCTCCTGGAACTACAAACAGCTCTCGGTGTTCAGGGTGACTCCATCTACCCAGGCAGACCATGTGTTATTCCTAACCTAGCTAGCTTCTGTGTTAGACCTCTGCAATAGTCCACTTTAATGGTCTTGCCAAGGGCTTGTGCTTCCTCCTTCTCATGTTGGCTGTTTAGAGCCTAGCATCTTACTAACATGTGATCAATCTAACTTCTGACGCCATATTAGTCATCCGTGATAAACTTCGCAAAGAATGGAGAAGTGACATTGACAATGGGTAAAAACGGATCCCTCTCCTTGGCATCCTTCAGCCCCCCCCCCTTTGATATCCCAAACGGATCGCCATCCAATCATAACATTGCAAGCAGAAGGTTAACATTACAGAGAAATAGTGAACTGCAGACTCCTCCCTTTCTTCCTTGAAAAATATTGATAGACGTATCAAAACTCTTTCTTCCTTGGAATCCCTCAGATGTTTCCCTTTATCATGAACATTTCACTTTGGCTTCTCTACTAGGCAATCTTTTATATTGCATTGGAACTTTGCCTTTGCTGAGGTCCCCTGGAAACCCCCCCCCCCCCATTATCTGAATTTAGGATGCCCAGAACTCCATCTGCAACAAGCCTTATCTATTCTAGTACTGGAGATTGAACGTAACCATATAGCAAACATCAACATCCATTAACCTGGTCATATAGCTTTATGCAAAAGAGCAATTAGTAAAGTAAAAGGTAAAAATAGACTCCTGTCTATTTCTTGCTGCGACAGACTAACATGGCTTCTTCTGGAATCAGGAAGGCATGATAGTTTTGCACTTAATTTAATATTTTTTCTATTGGACAAAAGATTCTAGATCAGCCCATGTATCTGAATCAAATAAAGAGCTTCTGTTGTTGCTGGCTTCATTCTATATCCTTGCAGTGAGACCACATAGGATTCTACTGTTTGACACACCATGTGTTTAACTAAACTATAAGCATGTGCTTCATTTTCCCACAGAAATCAATGGAATGTAAAAGAGTAATTGTGGCTGCATCATTCCTTAAAGACTGACATGGATAGATCCATCTGTTTTCTTATTCTTTGCTCTATTAAACCATGTTCTTATTCTTTTCTCTATTAAAGTGGACAGCCATCTGCTACCATATCTCAAAACATGGACTCATCCAATAGCTCTTGAACTTTTGGATACAGCCAGTTTGATGCTTGCAAGATTTCTGAATCTGTGGGTGGGAATTTGTGTTTCTCCACAAGGGGGCTCTTTCAGTGAAAAGTAGGACTGGTTTTGTTCTTGTTTTTGCTATTGCCATCTGCCTACATCTGTTAAAAATCAGAGAGGAGAAATTGTGTGGCTAAAATGAGCAGCCATTAACCGCACATTAAGCTCTCTGTGGAATAAGGATTTATAGTTTGATTTGGTTCAGTAAGCCTGTTTCATAGTTTCTAAATATATTTTGTTATAGAGGTGGGAAATGATGCTGTTCATTACTACCAGTTTTAATTTAACATAATGTTACCCCAAAAATCCAGAAGCTTAACTACATGGGACCAGAGAAGAAAACTGCCAATTAATCGAAAAGGTCAAGCATTATGATAGGACTAGGAGTAAGGCCTGTTGTGGGAAGAAATACAATGAGCTCTAGAAGGAAGCCTGAGGTGAGTGTCCCACCTGTGGCTGGTGGGGCGGCAGAGGGAAGGGGAAAATAGAGAGAGGCAAGCCATGTTTATTTCTTTCTGCTTAGCTATAAGGCAGGGCTGTTTCATTTTGCTGCCCCAAGTGGGTACTATGGGAAGACAGCCTCATGGTAACAGGTATGGCTCCCTCCACCCCTGACCTATGCTGATTTGGGGCTATGCAGTGGCAGCTAAGGTAGAAAAGCACCTCCTTCTATGCCATGTTTTCTGGGTTCCAAGGGTCTGGAAAGTGGTTCCATAGCCAGTCACAGGGTTGCCAAGTCTGGGTTCGGAAATACCTGTAGATTTGTGGGGTAGAGCCTGGGGAGGGCAGAGTTTGGGGTGGGGAGGGACCTCAGCAGGGTATAATGCCAGAGTCCATTGGCCAAAGCAGCCATTGTCTCCAGGAGAACTGATCTGAGTCATCTGGACATCAGTTTTAACAGCTGGAGAACTCCAGGTGCTGCCTGGAGGTTGGCTTATGTTAATTTGGGGCTATGCAGTGGCAGCTAAGGTAGAAAACCACCTCCTCCTATGCCATGTTTTCTGGGTTCCAAGGGTCTGGAAAGTGGTTCCATAGCCTATTACACGGTTGCCAACTCTGGGTTGGAAATTACATGTAGATCTGAGGGGTAGAGCCTGGGGAGGGCAGGGTTTGGGGTGGGTAGGCACTGCAGCAGGGTTTAATGCCGTAGAGTCTATTGCCCAAAGGAGCCATTGTCTCTAGGAGAACTGATCTTGGTCATCTGCAGATCATTTGTAATACCTGGGAAATTTTCTGTAGGGGAAATGATGTGTTGTGGCTGGGGAACACGGTGATTTCTGGGAGATCTCCAGGCCCCACAGGGAGATTGGGATATGTATTTTTCCTCAGGACACATTCAGTGACTCGCAACAGCAAACTGTTTAGAATGTTAGAGGCAAAGGCCAATCAGGCCACATATGCAAATGACCTTTGTTCTGACTGGCCATGGGGGGGAGAGGAACAGCAAACTGTTTAGAATGTTGGAGACAGGACTTAGGCAACACAGCATCATTGCCCACCCATAGTTTCTTTGACTTTTCTCCATGGCTTTTTCAAATCACTGCCGATCCAGACTGTTTCCTGTCACTATGTAGCTGAAGCATGTTTGCCTTCCATGTGAAAGGATACTGCGCTTCAAAACGTGCCACCCACTTTGCCATGATTTTCCCTGCAACGTACTCCCAAACCTGCCATTTCTTTCCCTGCACCACCAAGGGAAGCTAACAGATGGATCAATGTAACATTACAATCTAGCTATTGCTGCTGCTGTTGTTTTTTAAGGGCCCTAGGTCACAATAAGAGGGAAATGGTGGCTGTGGAAGGAAAGTTCTGGGAAAGTGAGGTGGGGGGGGAACATAATCTGGACGCTCCTTTGCCACTGCACTGAACTGGCAGCCGCAGCAGCAACAGGAAGACAACAGTGAATCATTGCTGTGTGGAAAACCCATGAGACAAACAATAAGCATTTTTCAAATATATCAGAAGTAGGAAACCAGCCAAGGAAGCAGTTGGGCCATGTGATGACAAAGCAGTGAAAGAATTACATGAGGAAAATGGAGAAATGGCAGGGAAACTTAATGATTTCTTTGCATCTGTGTTCACTGTGGAAAATATGGAGTTGATGCCCACAGTGGAATGGCTGTTTCCAGCCAGGGAAAACCTAAAAAGCTGAGTCAAATAGTGGTGACAATAAGTTCTAATGCTAATGGACAAAATAAAAACTAATAAGTCTTCAAGTCCAGATGGCATACACTCAAAAAAAATTTAAAAACTCAAACATGAAATTGTTGATCTTCTAACAAATATATGTAATTTACCACTAAATTTGGCCTCCCTACCAGAGGACTGGAAAGTAGCAAATGTTACACTGATTTGTAAAAAAGGGTTGAGAGGGGATTCAGGGAACTACAGGCCACTTAGCCTAGCATCCATTCCCAGTAAATTAGTAGAAACAGTTATTAATGATAGACTTCTTAGGGATATAGAGAAACAAGACCCTTTGAGGGGAAAAAATCAGCATGGCTTCTGCAAAGGAAAGTTCTGCCTCACTAACCTTCTGGAGTTCTTTGAGAGGATTAACTAGCATGGGGATAATGTTCAGGTATGGATTGGCCATTAAGGCCATTGTGAAGAGTTTCAGTGGGCCATTGGCCTGGGGGACTGACCCCCACTGAGGCCATCCCAACCTGGGTGCCATCCACCGTATCAGAACTATCCCAGCAGGACAAGTGGGGCAGGCATGAGCCAAAAGCATGGGGAAGGAGGATTCACCATGCTTACCTGGTCCACCCTCATCTTGCCTGGACTCACTGAGTTATGAGACATGTCATCCCAGCCTGGCCTCATGACAGCAAGGTACAAGATGCCCAGCTACCCAGGTTGGCTGGGCAGTGCTGCTCAGTGCTGGCTGAGCAGGCTCTCCCTCACTCCCTTGGAGACATAGGTTATATAACCTCTCCAGATTGCTCCTGGTCATTATAATCCAGTAGCCAATAGGATCTTCAATTTCCAAAGAGCTTTTGACAAGGTTCCTCAGGAAAGACTCCTGAGTAAACTTATCAGTCATGGGATAACGGCCTGCCCCGCAGCTACGGTGGGGCTATTGGGGGCTCACCCCCTCCCGTAAAGGGACAGCCCCACAAGATTTCCCTCCTCCCTTGCCGGTGGAGTCTTCTCCCTGCTTGCTAGCAGGAAGAAGACTCCACGGTGGCAATGGAGGCCATGCAGCCTCTCCCTCTCTTCCCCTGCCAGCCAGCTGAGTAGAGAGGGGGTTTAAACAACTGATAAATCCTGCCACCACTGGAGCGCGACTCCAGAGAGGGTTTAAAGTTTAAACCCCATCTCTGCTCAGCTGGCTGGCGGGGGAAGAGAGGGGGCAGCCATGTGGCCTTCTTGTCTGCTGAGTCTTCTTCCTGGGAAGCAGGGAGAAGACTCTGCCAGCAGGAGGCTGCACCTCTCCACTGCACTTCCCCAGTTCGGTGTAGTGGTTAGGAGCGCGGACTCTACCTGGGAGAACTGGTTTTGATTCCCCACTCCTCCACATGCAGCTGCTGGTGTGACCTTGGATCATTTACAAGAGCTGTTTCTCTCATGAGCTGTTCCTCTCTCTGCCCCACCTACCTCACAGGGTGTCTGTTCTGAGGAGGGAAGAGAGGGCGATTGTAAGCCGCTCTGAGGTTCCTTCAGGTAGTGAAGGGCAGGATATAAATCCAATCTCCTCCTCCTCCTCCTATCTCCCTCCTCCCTCCCACCCCACTCTGCCTGAAAGAGTTCTAACAAGCCCCAGCCTCACCTGGCATCTGCAGAACTCAGCCTGGGGGCACTTTCAGTGGCAGGCAACAGAGCAGGAAGGAGGGAGGACGAAAACCCAGCAACCTTGACGGGCAGACTCATGCTTCCTTCGTCCCTTGAAAATCAGTGGCAGCCACTTCCCCCAGCCAATCACAAGAGGCGGTCCTTTCTCTCACTTTGCCTTCCCTGGCCCACTCCCTTTGGATTAAAGCAGCAGGCAGTCCCACCCCTCCAAGCGAGTGTGCATGACAATGCTGATTGGGTAAGGGTGGCAAACAGGGGGAGGATCCCAGTTGGCTTGCTAATGGACATCCTGTTAGAGGGCAAATGTGGAGAAGGGGCAGCCCCATAACTAGCCCACTATACAAGGAACACTGCTGGCCCTAGCCCACCCAGGTGCCTCACTCCAGCAGTTGCTCCCCCTCCCTTCGGGGTCAGAGGGAGCAGGTCAGATTCAGAAAGGTACCTTGTGGGAGCTACAGGCCTGTGGACAACAGTGTTCACTGTAGGTAAGTGCAAGATAATGCACACCAGAACACAAACTCCTAATTTTAAATATATCCTGACGGGATTCTGAACTGGCCAAAACTGAGAGAGAAATAGATCTTAGGGTTGTCAAGAACAGCTCAAATGAAAATGTCAACTTAGTGTTCAGCAACAGCAAACTAGTAAATACACCGTCCCTGCAGGCCAGGCTCCACTGGCCGTGCTGTCAACTGGTATATCTGGAATTTGTACCACTTAAAGAAGTAAATGATACTGTCTGAGTATATGAAAGATGCTTCCTTATACTGAATTCAACTGTTGGTCTGTCAAGGTTAGCACTGTCTGCTCAGGTCGGGGTTGAAGTCTTCAGCATCACCTACCACCTCTTCCATTTAACTGGAGATACTGAAGACTGAGGAGCTGCGGTGGCTCAAGTGGTTAAGACACTGAACTGCAGGCTGTGGAAGGTCGGTAGTTCAGCAGTTCGAGACCCGAGTGTGCTGCATGACGGAGTGAGCTCCCGTCTCTAGTTCCAGCTCCTGCCAACCTAGCAGTTCGAAAGCAAGAAATTGCAAGTAGATAAATAGGTACCACTCCAGTGGGAAGGTAACAGTGTTCCGTGTGCCTTGGTGTTTAGTCATGCCGGCCACATGACCACGGAAATGTCTTCGGACAGCACTGGCTCTCTTCAGCTTTGAAATGGAGATGAACACCGCAACCCTAGAGTCGGATTCGACTGGCTTTCGAGCAAGGGAACCTTTACCTTTACTTACTGAAGACTGAACCGAGGACCTTGTGCATGTAAAGCAGATGCATTTGCTGAACCTTCAGTACCTGCTTTGCTTTCTCTTTGCACCTCATTTTGCTCAGGGTTTCTTATAGCAAAACAGAAAGGAAAGCAGAAAGATCGCTCACAACTTCAGACAGAGAATCCATCATGCGAGCACTGTCTTCTGGCAACCAGCAGGTGGCAATCTTTTGCAAACTATTGCCAAGATCTGCAAGAGAAGGCAGTATGTTTTCCTGTGAAGAGAGAGAGTGTGTACTAGTTAACCACTGCTGTGTAGTCGCAAACCTGACAATATAGGGCAGATGCCTCCCATTTTAAAAAGTAGTAATTCCTTTTCTCCTTTTTGCTGCCATCTCTCTCTCTCTCACACACACACACACACTCTAGAGATAAGGCAATGTGAAGCAGCAACAACTAACACTGAAGCAGCAACAACTAACACAGACTTTGGCATGGGATAAAATCCTGCCATCTGGTATATAAATAAAAGGCCTCCATTTTCAAGCTTAGAATAAGACTGGGGGGGGGGGAGAGTCAGCAGGCAGAACCATCACAGATTTCTCCCCTTGCTCCCCGCCCACAGTCACCATGACAACATGTCCAGTTGCACAGAAGCAGAGGAGCTGAATCAAAAGGAATGTAGCTAAATCAAATCTAACACCCTGGAAGTGGGATGTTATTATGAGTATTCATTTGAAAACCTAGGTATAAATCAGCTGGCAGCCGTGCCACATATTTAAACTTTATTTAAAACCCATGAACCAGGACACCTTTCTTCAGGTATCACATGACAATCTTTTTCTGCACCTTTTCTTCTGAGGGGAGGCTCTGGCTTCTGGTTTGGGATTCATTCTTTGGGCTTTAGGGTGGCTGGTTGTAAACTCTGGGCCATCTGTTATCTCATACTTTAGAGGGCTTCTTTTAAAACTTCTGTATGGGCCTTCTTGTGGTAACTGCTTCACATGGGAGGTGGCCTGAACAGCTGAGCTACATTTTACCTTTAATACCATAATTAATGTGTTATTTCATGACAGAATAAGTAAAATAAAAATATGGTAAAAAGTCCATTGCTTCAAAGCCCACATGATTATGACTACAGACATTTATGGATATAATCTGGTACCATTCCTATTGGTGCATTGAAAGATGGCTGTTAGTGCAACTATTCAGTGTGAGATCACAATGCCCTGGCCTTAGCAGGCCCTGCCCCATGAGCCCCAGGGTTCAAGATTCTGGGAACTAAGCAACTCTATTCCTCTTACCCCTTTAAAAGTATTCACAAGGGTCAAAGTCATTTTCAGACTTCACATCATAGAAATATGTCATAAACACAGATAACACCCATCATTCTACTAATGCACTGCTCGAGGGAAATATTGCTTGACACCATCTATATATCTAATTTCCAACATGGCCAGCCTCATCAACTTTCATTCTGACCTTTGTTTTTAGGTGGGCTATATTTCCATCATAGCAACCTGCTTTCTGTCTGACTGTCATGTTATTAAAAAGGATATGCAGGATTTTACAGTAGTTCAAAAACCTTTATAAACCTACAAAACCCGTTTCACCAGGGATGATACTGGGATAAAAGAACTTGGCATATACACAAGGCAATGACAGCTCTATCATGACACTCAAAAACCACGGGGACGGCGGTTTCCAGTCGGGGCTCACCAAGAGCAGACGCTTGTAGCGGCAGCTGCTCGTCTGCTGAATTTTCCCACAGCCTTCTAGGGAAATTCTTACACCCTTAGAGGTACTCCCTTGGAGGGGGAGACCGAAAGCAAGAAGCTTGCTCCAAAACCCAGGATAGAACTGCAACCTTCTTGGTGAATTTGGGACTGTTTCTATGAGGAAGGAGGAAGAGGGACGCTTGACTAGACGCTGAGCACAAAATGAACTCTACAGGACCAACGGAGTCTTTAAAATATGGAAAATGAAAGCTTCAACAAAGCTAAGTTTCTTTAAAACTTATTCATTTGTTGAAAGGACAATATATATTAAACTACAGGACCACTGAGTAAACTAATATTACCCCAAGCCAGTATAAAGGGAAAAGAAGGAAGGGAAGGGTTTCACTTTAAAGCGGCCATTAGCGGGATTGACTAGGCAAATTTAAAAATAAAGAGGGTAATAATAAGAGGTAAAAGTATTTAAAACATTCAGAGATTAGCTATATTACAGTCTTTTGGTCGCTTACCTTTAAGGTAACATTCCAGAGAAAACTTTGGAGAAAAGACGAGGGGAAGGAAAAATGAAACCGTGACACCGTGAAACCTGAGATGAGCGAGGAAGAGGGTGTAATACAACACAGTAGGAGAGAGGAGGAGACGCAAAACATTCTTCACCCCCTCACTAATACTCACAAGATACCAATACAGAGAAAAGACAAGAAGAAATGTAAATAAAGATGGAGACAATAAATAAACTCAAGATACTCTCGGTCAATGTGAATGGACTTAACAGCCCCCCCCCCAAAAAAAAATAGAAAATGTCACCGAATAAACAAACTTAAACCAGATATAACTTATATACAAGAAACTTACATTAAGAAAGAGGATACAAAGTATTTTAACAGCAAAAAAATAGAAAATATATTTTTGGTGCTGACTTAAAACAGAAAAAGGGTGTAGCTATATATGTCAAAGAATGCTTATCTCCAGAACTAACTTATACATCAAATGATGGAAGAATCATTGCAGTTACCATCGCAAGACAGAGTAAAAGGACGTTAATTGTAAATATCTATACCCCCAACCAAAACCAAGAAAAAAATTAAATCACTTCAAGAAACACTGGCTAAGCAAAAATTTGACGAGATATGTATTTTAGGGGACTACAATGCAGTATTCTATGTAGAAATGGACAGAAAGAAACAGTCTAAAAGTAAGAGACATGGAAATGCCTTACCAAAAACATTTTTTGAATTAGCAGATGAACAAAGTATAATAGATGCATGGCGAGTTAAAAACTATAATAAGAAGGATTTTATTTACTATTCAGCTAGGCACAATTCATGGTCACGGATAGACATGATATGGATATCAACATCAATGGTCAATGAAATAATGGAAATGGAGATACTACCAAATACATTTGCAGATCACAGTCCACTATTACTACCGCTTCAGGGAATACAGAAAAAGGAAAGATGGTACATGAATAAAAATTTACTGTGTGACCAACAATTTGTTAAAAAAACTAAAATAGATATTCAAGAGTTCTTTAAAATAAATATTCAACCAGACGTCCGGTCTTCGGCACTCTAACAATGGCCGTGGCATCTCAGAGCTCCGAGAGACGTGTGCCATGAACTAACAGATGGGAGGGGGTGTGACCTTCCGCATCCTCCCTGGAGCCCTTGCTTTGGGCTCCTAGCAATGGGGCGTTTGGAGAGCCCTTCCTCTGGCAACCAGCTGGCGAAGGGGGGCTACTCCCTGCCCCAACAGTCCCGCCACTGAGTTTCCAGCATTGGACTCAGGGTCGCACACTGGGACAAGTGTTTGGAGGTTTAGCGTTACCTGTATTTTATGGCAAGATTCCTGCGGCGATGCCGAGATCGACGTTGAATCATGAGTTTGGTTAAAGCGAAGACAGCAGAAAAGCGCCTGAAGCCCCGAGAAAGTGAGGGTGGGAGGAAACTCTCCCCTGTGCACATGCATCAGAGTACTGAAACAGGATTGGGGTGTGTGTGTGTGAAAAAAGTGACTTTGGATTATTGTAAAAAGTTTTCAAGAGGCGTCCAAGCAATCAAGCAAACATTCAGGACTCGAGCAAAAATTTTAAAAATTAAAAAAAACCCAAAATGGTGATTGAAAGCGGAATGGAGTCTTAGCCTTCTTTAGGAACTGTGTGCTAACAATAATATGTGGATAATTCTTAATGTATTAGAATATTATGAGTTACACCCAGAAAAAGAAATGGCACTAATGTTTCTTGATACTGAAAAAGCCTTTGACAATGTAAATTGGGAATTCTTACTACAAAAATTAGCAGGCTGGGACTGTGGCCCACAATTCTACACAAATATTAAAGCAATATATACTGAACAGTGGGCAAAAGTAATAGTTAAGGGAGATATGACCCAAAACATTAAAATACAAAAAGGTACAAGACAAGGATGTCCATTATCTCCATTGCTATTCATATTTACACTAGAAACATTAAATGATTTAGTAAGAGGCAATACAAAGATAAAAGGATTAAAGGTAAAAGAAGAAGAATTTAAATTACAAGCCTTTGCGGATGATTTGGTCTTTATATTAGAAGACCCGATTACCTCTATACCTTGTCTTTATAGAGACAATTCAAGAATATGGACAAGTGGCAGGGTTAAAAATTAATTATAAAAAGACAAATATACTAACAAAAATTGTAAACAGAAACAAAAGGATCAAATACAAAGAAATTCTATGATGGAAATAGTTTAAAAAGTGAAATATTTAGGTATAATAATATCTAATAGAAATAATACGTTGCTAGAAGACAATTATGCAAAGTTTCTGAATGACATCAAAAAAGATTTGCAAAAGTGGCGACCAGGAGACTGGGAGAAGCCTCTTACTGGCACCAAAGCCGGGAATTGAGGCTCCCCATTCTGTTCTCCCTTTGCCCCAAACGGCCCCTGCTGCGATGTGCCCCGTCAAGGGGACTAGCACAGCCACCGGAACATCAGAGTGATGAAGCGATAAAGTTAAAGATTGAAGAAAAGCATATTCGACTAACTGTGAGTTGGAGATCAACTTAAGAGTAGCGGCTTGAGCGCGATTCGCCCCCCGGGAAACCGAAAGGGGGGAGGGAGGATTCCCCCCCACCTTAGAAAAGAGTCTTTTGAAAGCGGAGAGGGGGGGCGAAGCGAAGATCTGAATAAACGCATTACCTTTTGGTAGAGACTTGAGAGCAGAGAATAGGGAGCCATCCCTGGGCAATGCAGCACAAACTTCTAAAGTATAAACAAAGTTTGCAAATGGCGATGCAGAAAAAGGTTTTGGAGAGACAGACAAAGAAGGCAGGAGGAACTTCCTGTCCGAGTCCCTCCCCTGCTGGGACTGCTGTCAATCAACAAGAAAGTGAACTTGCACACCATCTGCTGGAGGAACTGCAGAAAATCAATCAGAAGCTGGATAACATGGAGAGTGCTTTTAGTATTCAACAGAAAAAAATGATGGAGACTGCCGACAAGGTAGATGATATTGCAAAGAAGTGTCTGGCGTCAACGGAAGAAATACAGAAAGTTAAGAAGAAAGTTGTTAAAGTGGAAAAACATCAAGTGAAGCAGGACAATAAATTATTACTGCTTCAAATGGAAAAGT
>NW_015172052.1:231729-239576 GCF_001447785.1 Gekko japonicus | reverse complement strand
AATATTCTTCCCAGATTCCTCTTCCTAGCACAAAATATACCAACTCTAAGAAATAAAAACATCTTCAAAGACTTAGACAAAATATGTAAGCAATTTGTATGGCAAAATAGGACGGCACGAATATAATGGAAAATACTTCAAGACAAAAAAGAAAAAGGAGGATTTGGAATACCAAATTGGAACTTATATTACAAGGCTGCAGCAATGGGATGGATAAAAGAATGGTTGGTACTAGAAAATAAAAGACTGCTAAACCTAGAAGGACATGTCTTGGTTATGGGATGGCACACATATATTTTGTATGGCAAAGAAAAAATCCATACCAACTTCCAGCAATAAGAATGGTTGGTACTAGAAAATAAAAGACTGCTAAACCTAGAAGGACATGTCTTGGTTATGGGATGGCACACATATATTTTGTATGGCAAAGAAAAAATCCATACCAACTTCCAGCAACATACCATAAGAGGTGCTTTAATAAAGCTCTGAAAAGAAATAAAAGACCATGTCTATGAAAAAATTCCTAAATGGGTGTCACCACTAGAGACTTTCATAAAACCAACACTACTTACAAAAGACAAAATAGAAAGCTATGAGACATTACTAGATAAGAATAACATACTGAAAATACAAGAAGACCTACAACTGCAAAATATAAAATTAAACTGGTGGGAAAATATGCAGCTAAATATGAAATATAATAAACATTTAAAAATAGGATTTCAAGAAACAATGACTGACCTAGATAAAATTTGGTTGTCCTCAAGTGACAAAATGATCCAGAAAATATATAATTTTCTCCTCGAAGATTACTTGCAAGATGAAGTAGTGAAGACTACAATGATTGCTTGGATGCAAGACCTAGGTCACAACATAGACCTAGAAGCTTGGTCCAAAATATGGAAATCTATAACATTCATGAAAGCAATACCGTATAAGGAAAATCTGTATAAAATGTTTTATAGGTGGCACTGGTCACCGGATAAAATAGCAAAATGTTATGTAAATGCATCAAAAATTGTTGGAAATGTAAGCACAATGTAGGAACCTTTTACCACGTGTGGTGGAGGTGCAATATAACTCAAAAATATTGGTGTAAAGTACATAAACTGATATTAGAAACATTGGATATAGATATACCATACATACCAGAAACTATTTTGTTAAATATGCTACCTGATAATATTACAAAAACTGATCAATATGTAATAACATATATATTAACATCTGCTCGTATTGTATTTGCAAAATATTGGAAATCAGAAAAATCCCATCAATGCAAGAAATAACATATAAATTGCTGGAGATAGCTGAAATAGATAAAATAATGATAATAATACAAGGAAAAGATGAAAAAATATATAGGGGAAAATGGAATAGAATTTATATATGGTTAGAGAATAAATAATGCTGTAGACTCAAAATATTGTAAATAAGTTACTGTATGAGATACGTCTGTGATTATGTGAAAAATTATAAATGAAACTTGGGGGGGGAACAGTGGGACAACATTTTAATTTTCCAGGACATTCCATTGTTGACTTAAGAGTGGCAGTCCTCAAACAGAGAAGCTTCAAGGGGTGATTACAACATGAGATTGCTGAATTTGAGTTCATTCACAAAGAACAATGGGCCCTCCCAGGGCTGAATAGGGACATAGGGTGCTTATCTCACTGCAAATGATGATTTTCTGTCCGTAAGCATTTCTCTCCTGCTCTAATCAAGCTGATCAGATTTCGCATTGTACCTCTGCATTTTGATATATTTCTTTGTAACACCCCTCCCACCTTCAGACTGGGATATAAGGACTCAGGGATCTCAGTTCCTACTTATATCTGACAGAGGGAACTTTGACTCTCAAAGGCTTATACCCTGAAAATCCTGTTGGTTCCTAAGGTGCTACTAGACTGGAATCTAGCAACTCTGTCTATGTCATCTTCAATTCTGTGTAAAACTATTTCTGTCCAACAATAAAAACTTAATTATATAATATGAAAAGATACATGTATTTATTAAGAAAGAATTAAAAAGCATATAAGGGCCCAATCACACCTCATGTAAAAATGCCAAAATTTAGCACACAAGGGCCAATGGACTTGACCTGACGCATTTCGGCCTGTATAGGCCTTCTTCAGAGATTAAATATAATGTGGAGCATATTGGCTTATATCATAATACAATACAATCATACAATTATGTAACATAGATACAAGATGGGCCAGGAAAGAATTGCTGTAAAAGTAATTAATTAATAAAATTATTTTGTTACTTCTGGTCCAGAAAGTGCCTTCCAAAGATTGTTTAGCCAAAGCGTCCTCAGTAAAATTGTCCTTAAGCAAAGAGCAGTGCTGATCAAGTAAAGTGTTGGAGCTTTATACCAAGTGAAGGATGACACAATCCTTGTGTGAAGGATTATTTATTAATTACTTTTTGAATTAAGTTTCAATATTGTAGAATGCATTGGTTTATACATTTTTGTTTTGTTTTTAGACCATTATCAGTGAAACATCATTTGGCATGTGATTGCACCTTTGGAGGACTCATTTATACTTTTATTCTGTGCCTAGTGTTTTAACTTTGGAAGTCAATATGTTTTTTAGTAGAATATAGGTATCATTTATTTATTCCTTTTATTATATGTATTTAATTTCACATTTTTCCATTTTTTACAGCAATTCTTTTTTGGCCCATCTTGTATCTATTTTACATCATTCGAGTTCGTCCCAGACCTCCCCAGGGTCTCTGTAGGAGACCCCCAGCCTGGGGAGCTGAGAAAAGCCTCTTCCAAGGTGACGGCCAAGGAATTGAGGCTCACCTTCTTTCCCAAAAGGTACTGCCGCTGTGGAGCCAGTATGGCACCCAGAGGCTTCCAAAAGATCTCCAAGGCTCCAAACTGTGAGTTAAGCAAAGCTCAGGTTAAAAAAGTGAACTGAATCTTGGTAGTAATTGGAAGTGCCTAAGTTTGAAGCGCTGGGGGAGAGGAATTCAAGCACCCCCCCCCCTTTTGAGTAAACTTTAAAAACGGTTTTAAATCAGAAATAAAGTCTTTGAGCTAAAATAAGCGAATGCAAAAACTGCTAAAGTATACAAAGTGGGACTAAATTGCATAACTTTTGTCTTGTTTTGGAAAACTTACTTCTTGTTGATATTATGGCTGGGAGAGGACGGAGGGTGCCAGAGAAAAAACTGGTGACTGGAAATAACATACCAATGACTCCCTCCCAGAACCAGGAACTACAGACTTCTCTTCACTGCTAGCAAATGCACTGCGCCCCTTTAATGGATCAGATGACTAACCTCAACACTAAGTTGGACAATATCCAAAAAACCCTGAATTAAATGGATAAAAGAACCTCAGCAACTGAGAAAATGTTGAAAAAGATGGAAAAACAGACTGAGCATTAACAAAAGAGTGGATGAAGCAGAGAAGGAAATATCTTCTGATAAAACACAACTAATACAGCTCCAGCTGGAAAGATCCATGTACATTCTACATTTCCATGGGATCCCCGAAGAGAAGAATGAGGATTTAAAAGAACTTTTGGCGGTTGCCATGGACCCATTAATGGATTATAAACAAGAAGATTTAATAAAAGAGATGGATGTGGCTTATAGGACTTATCCAGACTTTATTAAAAAAAAAAAAACTCCCAGGGGAAATCTATCTAAAATTCACAAAACGATCTACCAGAGAATTGGTGCTAAAGTCAACAATGGGAAAATCCTTAAAAATCAAGAATGAAGACGTAAAATTTTTTGAAGGATATTCCTTTCGAAGTTAGAAAATGTAGGAAACTCTACAGGATGCTTACTCTCACAGATGGCTATTCCCAGAAGGGCTGAGCTTCAATTACCAGGACAAAAAATATAAAATTGACTCTGTTCCAAAAGTGGAAAAATTGATGGATCAAACATTCAATACAAAAAAGAAGCAGAAGGAAAAGAATTTAAAACCGGTTGGGGAGGAAGAAAAGGAAGAAGAAGAATCCTACTCACAGGACTCAACAAGTCAAAATTCCACATCATCAGAATCATCTGAATCGGAGAGAGGCTGCCCCCAAACTCCAGAAAACGAAGAAACGCAAGAAGAAAAGACTAGAACTAAGACAATAGCACTAAAGGCAGTAATTGTTTTAAACTATTAAATGTGTACTATCATAATTGAACCAAATCTTGATATAACGTGTAATATTAGGTTAAAAAGCATTATTTTTTTTCAACTATTCAGATAGTGACATGTATTAGACTTCTTCCTTCCCCCAAATCCAGTAGATCAAATAGATTAGAATGGTAGTATTCCTTCCCCTTTTAAGTAGATATATGTATTAAATCTCCTTTACGCATCATCCATAATAGTGTTAAGGTATTAGTATCCCTTCCCCCATCCCATAACTGTAGTGTGTTGAAAATGCAAAAAAATAAAAAATTCCCCTTCGGGGGGCCAAAAAAAGAAAAAGAAAAAAAGACCAACAAAGTTTTATTTAAGGTATAAACTTTTGTGTGCATGCACACTTCTTCAGAGACAATAAAATGGAAGTTACTAGTCCATACATATAGGTAGAGAGTGGGCAGCAAATTAGCATACAGCATAATGAAGATATTTGACAGATGAAAGGACCAAAAAGGAATAAGAACCTTAGGTTACCCTTTATTTGGGTTTAATTCTGGGGGGAAACTTCACTATATAGCTGAAACAGACAGACAGATCAATGAAGGCAGTGACGTTTGAAAATAATGGGCTTGATCTATAATTTTTGCTTGATCATAATAGTTAACTGTGTTTTAAGGCAAATTGCTTGCCTCCAAAAATGTTCTTCTGCATACAATTTAAATCAAAAATATTATGACCTTTTTTTTTTTTGGCCACGTGAGGTTTGTACTTCTTAGAGCTCAACAGAGGCAGCTGTATTGCTGAAACGGATGTAAACTTTTTAAAAATGAGAATGTTATTTGCAGAACAAAGCCTTGGCTCCTGTGTCTCAGGAAATGAACATGATGGGAAATTCTGTGTAAAAGCCAAGGGCAGGATAACCCTTTTTTGAAAAGCAAATCAGGAGCCTGACTGCTCCTTAGAATGCTCAATAAAAGGTATTTTTTTAATCATTTGAACATGGTGCTTGCAATTGCCCAGTCATTTCTGATATGAGTTAAAGTGAGTTTCACCATCAGTACTCTCCTTGACTAACTATTGTAGACAGTGATAATACAAAGTGATTTCTTACATACTCTTCAGTAAAACCAACATCCTCAGATATAGGGTGCAAAATGTAAACAAATGTAGGTGGCATCTAATTGTGGAGCTCAAATTCAACAAGGTGATGGGGATTTAAAGCACCAGGAATCTGAAGGTCAGGAATATCTCCTGCCATGGCAAATGTTGATCTCAATATGTCTGAGGACTTTAATAACCATTTTTTTTAACTTTCAAAATTACACAGAGAAAAGTTATTTAATTGGAAAGAACAAAAAAGAACTAACAATGGTTTGGGAGGTTGTTCTAGGTTGTGAAGGACAGCATTAAGTGCTCTGGGATTTGTGCAGTTTTAAATTAACAAAATCACTTCCTTCAAATTGTATTTTTTTTAAATTATGGAATGAATTAGATGCAGTGAACATCAGGGGATGATGTAAGACAACACTACAGAGGAAGCTCTGGAATTCAAAAACATGTTTATTCAATAATCACAAATTTATAATTACTTGCATAATTGTGTCTGCATAATGCATGGCACTGTCCTCTGCAGTGTCTTGGATTTCACAAGAGATTAACTCATCCAAGTCCACAAACCAGATCAGTTTCAAGTGATTGCAAAATTATCTCTTTCAAGGGTAAACAGTTTCAGGTGGGTAGCCAAATTGACTGGAAGCAGAAGAGTCCAGTTTGAGTCCAGTAGCACCAACAAGATTTCCAGGGTATAAACCTTCATGAGTCAAGAGTTCCCTTCATCAGATACAAGGGTAAACAAAGTTAACCTTTCAGGTCTCAATAGCTATACTAGGGATTTCCTCTAGGCCCACCCTGCCACTGTGTTTTCAAGAGTCTCATGGAAGTGAACTCACAAGGCTTCCTCTCCACCTGTTCCCAGCTGCAGCCTCCTTTTTCACAATGAGAAGCAAGCACAGGAAGCATCAGGTATGATAACCAACTAGTGGACACAAGAAGATTCCACTCATATAGGTGTTATATTTCAGAAGGGTAGCAGTGCGAGTAGCACCTTGAAGACTAACAGATTTATTGAGGCATTTGTGGCACACTTCCTCAGAAGTATGAAGTGAGGATAACACAACCTATGTATGATGAAAGCTTATGCCACAATAAATTTGTTAAACTTTAAGATGTCACAAGACTTCGTCCTGGGTGTTCACAGAATTGTTTCTCCTGCCCCCCTGTTTTATAATGAAATACACTGTCCAACAGATTGCACTGAATTTTCTATATTCTCATCATGTCCTCAGAGCATGGCTTGATGGCTCCCAGTTGTCCTTGAGACACTGCCCTTCTAGATGCCAGATTGTTATGGTTGTAATATTAGTTATTTTTATAAAAAGGCTGCTTCTGTGTGGCTTACAGACATGCTGTTCTTCCATGGGAAACAAAATGGTAGTGGACTAGATTAGCCACAGAGCCAGTATTACCTAGCTATGATATACTTGGCTTGAAATGTACAAAGACAAGCCCTCTTGTGGATCAAAAACTGGCTAATAAATAGGAAACAGAGTGAGTATAAATGGGAAATTTTCTCAGTGGAGGGTGGTAAGCAGCGGGGTACCACAGGGATCAGTACTCGGTCCAATGCTTTTTAACTTGTTTATTAATGATTTGGAGTTGGGAGTAAGCAGTGAAGTGGCTAAATTTGCAGATGACATTGCGGTGCTGCTCGTTAGGGTGTGGGGTGCAGGCGACACAAAGACGACAGGAGACAAGCTTGCAGGAACTGTCAGGAACTGACTGAAACCTCTCGGCTTCAAGCTTTTATTTTATACACATTTCCCCCCCCTTCAAGCATTAGAGCATCCTTAAGGAATGTTTGTGTGTGTGTGTTCTCGTTCTCTCAGGCAAGCTCTGTGTTATCTGCCTCTCCCTCTTTCTCAAGGCTAACTCACTGCGTAGTTAGCAGTAAACAGATTCCATCTCGGCCTCTCATGACGTATAAGTATTTCAGCTCCCAACCTCCAGCCAGGAGATTCCTGGACTGCCCTACATGTCATCCCTTTTTAATTGTTTTAATGTTTTAAGGTGAAATCCTTGATGCCAAGGTAGCTTCACATGATGAATTTAGCATATAAGCAGATGTGTCTTCCATGCAAGAAAAACGTTAACAGTCCTGGGTTTGCCACAGGAGTGCCGACCACATTGCTCCTACATTCCATCCGCCTTGTGCAATTAGCTAGGTTCCCAATTTCCAGGTGAGCAGCCAGGAGAACAGAGGAGCAGTGAATTCCTATCCGGGCTTGCCTCGCAGATCGTTCCTTCACTGCCCCCACATGTCATCCTTTTTGTTTTAAGGTGAAAATCCCTTTTATTGTTGTAATGTGTAGCTAAGAGGGAAGACTGATCTGTATCATTTTGAGGCGAGGAGCGATAAAGAGAGAGAGCTGTTGGCAATCATTGAATACATACACAAAGCAATATGGCTCCAAATGAGGAGTATAAGAATAAGCGCAATGAATGGTCTCAGCCATTGTCATGGAATCTATTAAAACAACCAATCTAATAATCAAGAGGAGGGGGTAACATCAGCAATAGCTGTAAATACCATTAAATGCTGGCATAGCTAAATAATACCATTAATCATGTTGGTGGTTATATATATACATAATAACAACAATATTCTTGAATTAATGTA
>NW_015172052.1:231484-231647 GCF_001447785.1 Gekko japonicus | reverse complement strand
TGGTTGAATGCTGTAAGGAGTAGACTGAGAGGAGTTTAAAGGACTGTTCAATTTCAGCAGATAAGTTATCAATAGCTTGCGTTAGCTTAGAAGAACAATACATGCATAGTTATAAAAACCAGAATTTATAATGACTAAAGGGTGTTCAGATGTTCTGCGCCTC
>NW_015172052.1:156978-230193 GCF_001447785.1 Gekko japonicus | reverse complement strand
ATCCGTAGATAAGCCCCTCGTTAGGGCGCCACTTGCGGTGCTGCTCGTTAGGGTGTGGGGTGCAGGCGACACAAAGACGACAGGAGACAAGCTTGCAGGAACTGTCAGGAACTGACTGAAACCTCTCGGCTTCAAGCTTTTATTTTATACACATTTTTCCCCCCTTCAAGCATTAGAGCATCCTTAAGGAATGTTTGTGTGTGTGTGTGTGTGTGTTCTCGTTCTCTCAGGCAAGCTCTGTGTTATCTGCCTCTCCCTCTTTCTCAAGGCTAACTCACTGCGTAGTTAGCAGTAAACAGATTCCATCTCGGCCTCTCATGACGTATAAGTATTTCAGCTCCCAACCTCCAGCCAGGAGATTCCTGGACTGCCCTACATGACACAAAGTTGCTCAGGGCAGTGAGAACCCAAAGGGATCTGTCTAGGATAGTCGAGTGGGCATCAGCATGGCAAATGGGGTTCAATGTGGCCAAGTGCAAAATGATGCACATTGGAGCCAAAAATCCTAACTATAAATACACATTGATGGGGTCTGAACTGGCAGAGACTGACCAAGAGAGAGATCCTGGAGTTGTAGTAGATAACTCAAAGAAAATGTCTAGACAGTGTGCAACTGCAATAAAAAAGGCCAATGCTATGCTGGGGATTATTAGGAAGGGAATTGAAAACAAATCAGCCAGTATCATAATGCCCCTGTATAAATTGATGGTGCAACCGCATTTGGAGTACTGTGTACAGTTCTGGTCACCACACCTCAAAAAGGATACTATAGCATTGGAAAAAGTGCAGGAAAGGGCAACTAGAATGATAAAAGGGTTGGAACACTTTCCCTATGAGGAAAGGTTAAAACGCTTGGGGCTCTTTAGCTTGGAAAAATGACAGCTGAGGGGTGACATGATCAAAGTTTATAAGATTATGCATGGGATAGAGCAGGTTAAAAAAGTAGTACTTTTCTCCCTTTCTCACAATATAAGAACTCGTGGGCACTCAATGAAATTGTTGAGCAATCAGGTTAGAATAGATAAAAGGAAATACTTCTTCACCCAAAGAGTGATTAACACATGGAATTCACTGCCACAGGAGGTGGAGGTGGCTTCAAGAAGGAATTAGATAAGCATATGGAGCAGAAGTCCATCAGTGGCTATTAGCCACAAGGTTCAGATAGGCACTCTCGGTCTGGGGCAAGTGATGCTCTGTATTCTTGGTGCTGGGGGGGGCAACAGTGGGAGGGCATCTAGTGTCCTGGCCCCACTGCTGGACCTCCTGATGGCACCTGGTATTTTTGGCCACTGTGTGACAGAGTGTTGGACTGGATGGGCCATTGGCCTGATCCAACATTGGCTTCTCTTATGTTCTTATGTTCTTATATAGAACTGCCAACTTTTTATTTTAAAAATACTAGTTTCTTGGGCAGAGCAAGGTTGTAAATCCAAGGCAGACAGAGCTAGTAAGAAATTTAGCAATTTACCAGCAGAAACAAGATGGAAAATAGTTTTACTGCTTGAACCAGTAAAATGCTGGCTGCATGCCAAGGTTATTTGTTCATGAGTTAGGAAAATGTGAAGGTGGATTTTTTAAAAAATTAAGTGAACCCAAATGTTTTCAAGGGACAGCTTCCAGTGAAATCTTATTTTCAAAGAACAATATCTGAATCCAACCATTCCACAAATGCCTGTAGTCACATTTCCTGGGAAAACAAAACAGGTAGAAGTTGCTAGTTCTGGGCAGTTTCCTGGAGT
The DNA here is from genome assembly GCF_001447785.1 of Gekko japonicus. Classification (NCBI taxonomy): domain Eukaryota; kingdom Metazoa; phylum Chordata; class Lepidosauria; order Squamata; family Gekkonidae; genus Gekko; species Gekko japonicus. The sequence goes on along the minus strand of NW_015172052.1, from coordinate 228,454 downwards.
TTGAGAGTGTCGTTGTGAAGTTCTGAATAGACACCATGTTGAGAAGAGATTTTTAGAAAACAACTGCAGGCATAGGCACCTTCCTAATTCTCAGTGAAGAATCAAAAGTAGGATCTCAAGCATTCAACTAGGGTCACCAGCTCCAGGTTGGGAAATACCTAGGGATTTGGGGAGTGGAGCCTTTGGAGGATGGGGTTCAGTTTGTTAGCCAAATTACCTTATTTTTCTAATAAAATTGGGGGGATTTAAATATTAAATTGCAATGGCTTTATTTAAGGAAACAATAACCTATGTATACTGGAGCCCAATTTATCCAGATCCCCAGAAATAGATGCAGAGGCTAGATCTTAAAATATAGTGATTTCTTTACTAATAATTCACACACACATACAATAAAAATAAAACAATCATACACTCAAGCAACACAGAGCTAAGAAATAAGATCGAAAGGTACAGCAACAGTTGCATTAGCAGGAAGGTATCGTTTATGGGGGTGATACTTTACCTGTCCAACACGACGAGGTGATCCTGCAGTGAAAATAGGGAAAATACTAGGGAAGGGGTCATGTGTTGACCAGCAACGCACATGGGAGAATCCAAACCGCGCTAAGAATGGAGCCAGCATGGTAGGGCCCAGAGAAGCCACAGGACTGGTGGGTATGGGGAAGAGGGGACCACAGACTGTGAGCCTGGCAGGGCCCAGAGAAGGCGCAGGATTGGTGTGTGTGGGAAATGGCAACTCTGTGGGGCTTCTCCAGCTGGGACGCTGAAGTGGCCCAGCAGGAGAAACCCCAGAGAGACATTTAAATGTCTCCCCGCGACCTCTGGAGTGCTCCCCGGCTCGCCTACCTTGGCCTTGAGGGCCTGTCCCTTCAGATGGTCCTGTCCTGTCCAAGAACCAGAGCAGAATGAGCTGAAGACGCTGGCCGGGGCTGACATGGGCGGGACTCCGCAAAGCAGCCAACCAACCCAGCCAGCATCTTCTGACTGGCAGTTCTTGCGGCCAACCACTATTGGTGTGCACTAAACGTTGGACACGAAAATGGCTTTATATATAAGGACAGGATTGTTCAATTAAAAAATTAAGCTTAAAAAAACAACTTTCCCCATTCCCCCACTCACTCTGAAACTATCCATTCAACATGTACTGGTTGGATAAACTGGCCATTCTAACTAGATGTGGTACTTGTTTTGTAAAAAGAGAAAGTGTTGATACTAGGGTTGCCAGGTCTGAGTTGGAAAATACCTGGAGATTATGGGGTTGGATCCAGGAGAGTGTGAGGTTTGGGGAGGGGAGGGACCCAGCATGGTACAACACCATAGAGTCCACCCTTCAAAGTAGCCATTTTCTCCAGGGGAGCAGATCTCTGTCAGCTGGAGATCAGTTGTAAAAGCAGGAGATCCCTAGGCCCCACCTGGAGGCTGGCAACTCTAGCTGGTACTCATATCTAAGATTAAGAACATAAGAAGAGCCCTGCTGGATCAGACCAATAGTACATCTAGTCCAGCATCCTGTCACACACAGTGGACAACCAGTTCCTCTGGATGGCCAACAACAATGCTTAGAGGCCGAGGCCTTTCCCTGATGTTTCTTCCTGGCTCTGGAATTCAAAGGGTTTCCCTTTAAAGCTATTCCTGTGGCCATCACTATACCCTCTGGCAGTAAAGTAGTATTTCCTTTTTTCTATCCAGAACCTACTACCTATCAGCTTCATTGGATGCCCTCAAGTTCTAGATCGTACTGATTTCCATCAATCCCCACCTTAGGACTTGGGAGCCCCCCTCCCCCAAGGTGCCAGTGTTCCATACTGATGAGTACTGCCATGAGAAAAAAGCCCTGACTAGACATGATGCTCATCCCTGGCTGACTGCTGAAAACAAAATCCTATAAATGAAACAGAAGAATGTTCAAAAGCCTATAAAAGAAGGAGCTGAAGAAGTGAAACCTTCTGATCACCAGTCGCTGTGGCAAGCATGGGTTGCTGTGGCAAGGTTAACTGGAGAAGTGCATGGCTTGTGCAAATTACAGAAATGAGTTTTAAAAAAGCAATCTCAAAGGTTGTGACATCCATCTCACTTCACTGATCATTTATTTTGGTAGCTTTTTAGCACATTGCTTGAATTTTTGTTGCAACATTACAGCATATTCCCAGGGACCTATCTGAAGGGACATGATTTTATATCATCGTTCAGTCTGAGATCTCAGCTAAGCTTGTCTGGATGACAATCTACTTGTCAGCCATGTTTCAGCTGCTCTGAACTTTCCAAAGGAAAATTCACTTAATTTTTTTTTTAATCCCAATGTGGAATAAAATGTAATTCCAAAAGCTCTTTTTTGCTTCTCTGTTAACTGTAATTTGCAGAACTCTTTGAGGGAATAGAAAGCTATTTTTTCCCCATTAATCATGGCTGATGCCTCTGAGATAAAGTTTACAGTATTAGTACCGCTGCATACCCCAATGAGGAAGTGAAGAGTGCAGGTGTCAACCAAATGCAGCGAGCGCAAGAGCTACAGATGGAGCAAGGCCTTGCAGTGGAGACTTGTGAATGCCACCTGTCATTGTCGCTACAGAAATTCCACCCAGGGTGCAACAAGCCTAATGAGTGAGCTCATCCTTCTCAGAGCTCTTGTTGCAGCTGTGTTTTGTATTCAATTCAATTCATTTTTCTGATTCATTGTAAACAGGGAAGGGATGTTCCGTGGCAGTCCATGCAACTAAATCTGTGAGGAGGCAGTTCAGATGCTCAAATCCAATAAACAGACTCCAATCATGAGATAAATCTAGATGGGTCCATTGCTAATTTGGACTTCTTGCCTTTTTAATTGACTGCATCTGTTTATTTTGTACGGATGATTTCTAAACCTATTTTTCAAATGACTTTTGGACTTTGCCTAGTTGGGGAGGGGGGTAAAATGAATGGTGTAATTTATTATGATATATTTTATTCATAATTTATTATGATCTGCTTGATATTTGACAGTGCTCTAGTGGAGACAGAAGTCAAGCAAGACAGAGGATTCCCGTTCCTCCTTAGCAGCAGACAGAGAGTCAGTTTGCACAACTATGTGGTTTGGGGGGGGGGGATTGTATTTTTCATATATGCATGTGTGTATGTGTGTGCGCACCTGGAAGTCATGGCGACCTCTGGTGACTGGCCCCTACTGGGGGTCTGGAGAATATTCAGAGAGGTGGCTGAATAAATCCTGACACACACACCCTCCCACCTCTGGTATTTTCAAGAAGGTCTCCCATCCAAGTGCTTGCGAGAGTCAGCCCTGCTTAGCTTCCAAGATCTGATGAGATCGGGCTTGCCTGGGCTAGCCAGGTCAGGGTAGTTTGTACAACTATGTTGACATGGTGCCTCTGTGACAAATTGCCTTATCCAGCATGGTGACCAGTCTTGTCAACAATTCTGCCAAGTGATGGAAATAGATTCCATGAATAATATATTAGAGCTGCATGCATGTTTGCTTTCACCACTAAGTCCTTTCAGGGAAGGGCAATGACTCAATGATGGAGTGTCTGTTTTGCATGCAGAAGGCCCAGGTTCAGTCCTCAGCATTTCCAGTTAAAGGAAACACCTCCACCTGAGACCCTGGAGAGCTCCTCCCAGTCAGAGCAAACAACACTGACCCTAACAGAGTAATGATATGGCTAAGCATAAAGCATAAATTTTGTGTGTCTATGTGTCCAATACATGATGAGATTGCAGTCTGTCATTCCAGACAACCTCTGTTGTTTAGAGTAAGTCAAGAAGGGGGCATTTTCTAAAGCATTACCGATACTGTTGTTTTATAATGCTCAATGAGTAGTATATTGCCTTGATGCCTTTCAGAAACAAAGGTAATTAAGAAATCGTATAAAAACAAATGAACAGATAAATAAATACAGTGATTAGCCCCTCCGGGAAAGTAATTTTTCTGATTTGCTTCATAACATCTATATCCCACTCTTCTCTTAGGAGGTGTAAGACAGCTTATGTAAGTGTCCCATCCAGATATTGAACACAATCTCAGTTTGTTTCTACAAAGTGTAATATGAGGTGTTCCCTGATTTTATTAAGCACTTTCCTCATTAAAGATGATTCAGATCCAATGATGTGAGCATTGTAATGAAGAATCGCTCCCATTAGATAATTAGGAGACATCTCAGAAGTCCTGTTGTTAAAATGATGATTCACTCAATAGCATTGTGTTCCTTTTGTGATGTGGAGGACACTGAAAATCACAACCGCATTGCCAGGTCATCATATGGCTGTGAGAATATTCCAACAGTCTTCTGTGTGGATCTCATGGATGGTATGGGAAAAAGCAAGGCAGTCTTGCTGCATCACAGGGAGTTTGGAACTGGTCAGGCTGCTTCCCATATAGTACAGTGCAATCTGTGTACTATTAGCCATGTGTGGCCGCCATCTGTGAATATCTGAATCCCAGATCAGGCCTTCATGGAGGCTAAAGGGGTATTCCTGCAAACTCATCCCCCAGGTTTGCAGAAACATCTGACTTAAAACAAAAAAAACACACTAGGGTATTCAAATTCCCCTAAAAACCTGCACAGAGAGTGCTTTTTTATTTGGGGGGGGGGATTTGAACACCCCAGGGTTTTTTTTAATAGTCAGATTTTTCTGCAAACCTGGAGGGTCCCCCAAGTTTGCAGAAAAATCTCTTTAGCCTCCACCTGGCCCTGATCCACAGATTTAGATATCTGCAGATGCACTGCAGGTTGGGAGCTGTGCTGGGCCCAGCTGCAAAGGCATGAGCCTGGCGGTGGTATGGCAGGCTGGAGCCACATTAGGCCTGGCTGCAGAGGCACGGCAGCCAGGGAATCGCTTTGTGTCCAGTGGCAGCATGGCAGTTCAGGAGCTGCACTGTGCCCACAGCTGTCAAGGCAGGCTGTGTGTGTGGAGGCATGGCAGCTTGGGAGCCACTCTGAGCCCAGCAGCACAGGAGCCATGCTGGGCTGATGGCAGAGGGCAATGCCACACACAGGCGCCACACCTGTTTGGCACTGGGAGGGATATGGAATACCCCACCAGCTCACAGTGATAGAGGATGCCCAGCAGCCAGGCCCAGCAGCAGTGCAGAAGGTCTCTGGGCTCACGAGCGGCACCAGGATCCCCTGCCCATGAGTCCCCGCCCCCCCAGCCACAAGGGGAATCATCAGCAATGGGGGGAGGGATTCCCCCCATGAGTATGGTGGGTCCCCACTTGTTTGGACTAATCATGCCACAGAAGGAAAGTTTGTACAGGGTGTGTGATCCATAGCTTTATGTGACTAACAGTGCTCTCCCCCTAAGCATATATGACTAACAGTCTCTCCCCCTAAGCAGAACTTCAGCCTTCTAAACCCACTGAAATCAATGGGCTTAGAAAAATGTGTCTCTGTTTAGGATTGCACTGTTGATCTCTAAACCTGCTGCTAGTATATCTACTAAAGCAGGGATCTAGAGAGACATATTTTGAACTATGGTGTGAATTTTAAAATAAAATATAAATCAGAGATGCTGCATTTCCTAACTGTAATTCACCTAATTTCTTCATGGAGAGAAGCAAAAAACCAAAAATTTAAAGTAATCTATCAGTGTCTCATATGTCTTCTGTGTTATAACAGATACCAATTCCTAGAAGCTTTGAGGATTGGGGCCTAAATCAATAGCACTATAATGATCCAATGTAATGATGCTATCATCAAAGCATGATCATCATTAAGGCAGCTAAATAGAGAGTAGTAATTTGCATTATCTCTTGTCTTCTTTGCTTTTTCTAAGATCAAAAGGTTTTTACCTTACTAAGAATATAGTGCATCCATTTGATTCATTTACACAGTCCCCATGTGAAGCTAAAACCTGTAACCTCATTCTCTAAAAATTGCATAATGTTCTTGGGCAGATAAAACATTCTTTTCTTAAAAGAGGGAGGAAAAGATTGAGTGCAAATTACAACAGTTGGGGACAGCTGTAATTCACGCTCCTTGCTGTGAGCAGTCATTAGCCACACCATATCTGATGCATTACTGTTACAATACTTATATAAGGGTATCCCTGGCCTTGGCACATTATACAATGTTTGAAATTTCAGTAGAAGATATTAAAAAAATAGATTGAAAAGTACATACATCAAAGAAAGGGTGCTGCCTAAAATGAATGATAAGCCTGTCTCCACCCAGAATCTGGAACCCACTCATCTTCAAGGGCAATATGCATCTGTGGGCAGAGCTGTCCTTACTGCAAAAGTGGTAAAAGTCTCTCCTTTTACCAACAGGAGGAATATTGGAACTTTCGTCAATCAAAATTCTGGATTGGTGTCTCGTTTATATTTCATTCTATAAGACTTCAAAAAAGATGTTTTTCTATTTCTTCTGTATACTACTAACAAGAAATATCTGATGAAGACCTCGAAACAATGGCATAACCTGGAGGCCACGTCTTACTTTCAAGAGTCTTTTCAAGATTATTATATTTAACCACTTTAAGTGGGATAGAAAACATGAATGACTGTTGGGCTGTCCTTGTTATGAAGTTATGACCACGTGTTGAACTGTTCTATTGTATTCAGTATTGTATTTCAAGATTATTGAATTACTACAGTACAAAAACAGTTCTTTTAAGTATTGTATATTGTAGTGAGTTTTAGTAAAAAGAATGCTTGCCATCTAAATAGATCACAGGGGGTTTTCTTTGTATGTTTGTTATATATGTGATTCCTCTATATTTGTAATGTCCGTAGATTTGGTAGAGTATTGCATTTTTTACAAGATTTGGTATAATTTCCATTCATACTGAGATAGCAGCTATGTGGTCTTTATGGTTGGTTAGAAGACTGGACTTCTAGGGTTGATAATGAAGTGATTTGGGAGCAATTATTGTTTCTGCTCTGTGTCATCCTCTCTATGGAGAATATGAAAAGAAATTTCTTCTCAAAATATAAAACCCATTGAATTCATTGTCAGTGTGCCAACTGAATTGCTTTTCCAAGGGATTCTTGGAGACTGTCACAATCAGTGTACATTAGCCATGATTCATTATCCAAAATGAAACAACCATATTTAGCATCTCTGCAAATAGCAGATACAATCTGACAAAGCCACAAAATTTAAGTCTTCAGCATACAGCAGGCTACCAGATACTGCATGTCCATCATGCCCTACTTGTGAACACTTCTAGGACATTTAGCTGGTCATTTTAGAGTTAAATACTAGATCTGAGATCCTTCACAGCAATCAATGTTCTAATTATCACTATCTGGCAAATGAGGGGTTCAAACAGCAATCTTTTTCTCAATGAATATTGACTTTTGCAGTCAGCAAAATAAAGAGATGAGGCCCATAGCTGCCATATCTTGCATAAGAACAAAGTTAGAGTCCAATGGCACCTTTAAGACCAACAAAGCTTTATTCAAGGTGTGTTGGTCTTAAAGGTGCCATTGGACTCTAACTTTGTTCTATTGCTTCAAAACAACATGGCTACCCACCTTGATATGTCTTCTGTTTGTGTGGTGATTTTTGCATCCATTTCTTCCCTAAACAATATTGTCCGAGTGATTGTGGTTTGTTCCAGAATCAGCAACACTATAACTTTCAAGCTTTAAAGAAACAGTTGTAAACTGTTTCAATACAAGGGTACTGGCAGCTGCCACCAACTCCAAGGTATCTGTTCTTTTTAATTTGATCATGAGAATCTATATTTACTTGTAATTTCATTGAGAAATTACTTGTAATTTCATTGAGAAATTACTTGTAATTTCATACAGTAACTCATTCTAAGTCATAATAGACAATTCTAATTTTATGGCAACAAAGAATCTGTGGACTGATAACTGCATTGTACAGAGATGTAGCAGAAATCGGTTCTCTTACCACTTCACGGTTTTTAAAAAGATTGAAAATTTGGGCAAGGAACCTGAAAGGTTCCAATTTTGCCCATGATTTCAAAAAAGTATGAAAAGGGGGATCAAAGACAATGTTTGTTAAGTTTCAGAAATTTGATTGTCATTTCCAGGATGTTGTTCTGGCATCCCATAGAACAGAAATTGTTGGTAAGACAAAGAGGCCCATTTTAGTGGTCCTTCTCTGAACTTTGTGCTTGTTTGTTTTCTAGGAGAACTGTAGTGTGGAATTAAATATGCTCTTGGAGTTCCTGATAGTAACACACTGGCAGTAACTCTTTAAACATATATTTTTTGCAGAAACAAAGCTACTTCAGTTGTTCTCTGGATAACTATATATTCAGCATGGCATTTGTAATTCTAACCCTTTGGAGAAACACCACAAGTTCCACCACTTCTAGCAACCTGTAACATACTGAACAGATATGTTTATTTTAAAACATTTGGCCTTTCCCTTATCAGCTCCTGAAGCAGAACTATCTGACCTGCTTGAGTCCTTCCACTGATCTCAGATTGTTATCACTGAATCCACCAGCAGGTCAGTGCTCAGCCATTGTGCCCACAGTCCATTGGGCCAAGCAACCTTACAGAGGGAACCAGATAGTATTGTACTGTTGGCTTCTTTCCACTGGCATTAAAGAATTTGCAGAGAAGGGGGGAAAACAGAAACAGAATGATAACAGAGACTTGTAATTCCTACCTTGGACAGCTCCTCCAGCAGCACTTCCCTCTGCAAAGTGCAAAACACTGTTAGCAATAGTCAATGACATCGGTGACATGGTTAATATTTAAAGGGTAAGATGAGCCTGCTAAGAGTCTCAGGTGATGTTGGGGGGGGGGGAGTAGTAGTGTGATATTATTTTTCCTCATTTCCAAAGTGGGTCACTTGGTTTCTCCTTACTGTTTGAATTAACAAATAATTCTAAACAATAGTATCTTTTGGCAGTTGACAGTGAAAGTGCAAAATGAGTTAGGGGGGAGAAGAGAGCAAGAGAAAACAGGAGACAAAAGACTTTGCGTGAAGGACAAAGGGAATCTAGCCAGAGGACAGAAGGACATGACCACCTGAAGTGGTGCAGCATGGGATGAAGAAGTCACCTGGGGGGGGGGAGGTGGAGCCCAAGAAGAGTGAGAGTAGAACATGGGTATATGATAAACTGAAGGAGGTGCAGAGAGAAAGATAAGGATGGAAATTAAAAATCCACAAACTATATATAAAAAAACCCCAGAACGTAGGTGTCATGACATCAGGGTACCCCCACAATGTCTATTGGCCGAGGTGATAGGTAATAAAAGGATCCGGAATAAAAATGGACCTGGGTTCTGGACTAATAACTAACTCCAATGATAAAAAAACCAAATTTAGAAATTTATTTACAAAAGATAAGCAAACATAAAAACATACAAGTAGGGGAAAGGAGTGTACAATGAGACAAAGACAAAAACAACAAAGCTAACTAACTAGCCTCTAGACACTGACCAGCTTACAGGTCTTGAGCAGCAGTCTTCCCAGCAGCAATGATGCAAGAGTGGAAGTACTGAAGAGTGTGACGATCCCTCCTCCAGCTTCACGTGCTCTTCCTGACGTCTTCTTGATGACATGTCGTCATCATGTAGTATTCTTCTGCAATATTCTGGCTTCTTCACCCTTGCCCTATATGCTAGCCCATCTGTCACTTTGCTAATTGAGTGACCAATCAGAATGATCAATCAATTGATCTAACGAATCTGAGCTGAATCTAGATCCTCAGCTGTCAAACTGACATGTGAGCTATAGATGGCTAGCTGTCAACCAATTGCCTTGACAGTTCCCAGCTGCCAGCTATCATACTGAAAGGCAACTACATACAGGTACTTGGTAGGTAAAGCACTTCATTGACATGGAAAACAATCCAGAAAGTACTTAACAAGATAACAATTCAAAATAAATGCAAACACATACTGGGGAATCACTTTTGTGACAGTAGGTTATAAAAAGGTAAAGGTAAAGGTTCCCTTGCTCGAAAGCCAGTCGAATCCGACTCTAGGGTTGCGGTGCTCATCTCTGTTTCAAAGCCAAAGAGCCAGCGCTGTCCGAAGACGTTTCCGTGGTCATGTGGCCGGCATGACTAAACACCAAGGTGCACGGAACGCTGTTACCTTCCCACCAAAGTGGTACCTATTTATCTACTTGCAATTTCTTGCTTTCGAACTGCTAGGTTGGCAGGAGCTGGAACTAGAGACAGGAGCTCACCCTGTCTTGTTATACTGAGAAGTTAAGAAGAGAAGAAGAAGAAGAGATTGGATTTATACTCTGCCCTTCACTTGGAGTCTCAGAGCGGCTTACAAACTCCTTTCCCTTCCCCACAACAGACACCCTGTGAAGTAGGTGGGGCTGAGAGAACTCTGACACAAACTGCTCTTTCAGGAACAGCTGTGCCAGAACTTGTGACTAACCCAAGATCACATCAGCAGGTGCAAGTGGAGTGGGGTATCAAACCCGCTTCTCCCAGATTAGAGTCCGCACAGGTAACTACTACACCAAACTGGCAAAGGGTTAGGAGACAGAGGCCCCATGCAGATGATATAAAGCATGACTATGTTTAGATTTTTCTAACAATGACAATCAAATGTAGGCTTATTCTGATGTATTATTTCAAATTTCTTCTTTTATTCCATAGGTCAAATGACGAACATCTCGAGTTTCCAGAGTTCGTTTCGAGTTCTTTATCAAAATTCCTATTTGAAACAAACATATTCATAATAGGAAACAGGAACCCCAACCTAGGTCAATACAATAATAATAAATAGTGAATTCATACATACTGTGTTGTGGTGGTATTTTTCAAACAATCCAATAGTAGGAATCTTAATTTCTATAAGTAGTAAACAAACATTTGTGATTAACAGCAAATATTACATTAAAATGGGCCCAAAGGCTCCATATTTAACAATGCTCATATCTTACCCAAATGGCTATGAAATAGCTCCCATGTTAGCCAGAAGTTTCTCAACAATGGACAGTGTCTTAGCAAATGGTGGTGAACAGGTGTATTATATATAAATGCAAGATCACATGTCATCAAGCTCCTAGAAGCCAACTTATCAGGTACTGAATATTTTAACAAACTTTGTAAAAGCCAAGCAAACAGTTTGTACATCTACAAACAGAGAAACTCTAAACATCTCAAGTTAACAATCATTATCTATATTAAAGCAACAGAATCACAAGTCCTCAAGTTGTTGGAGGCCAACTTATCAGGTACAGGAATTTTGATAATGTTTCTGAAAGCAATTGGGGATTCTGAAGAAAAGAAAAGCATGGCCCCACCTCCCTTTATGGACTTAATAGCTCTTTTAAACATCTGCATAGGTTTGTGTTAGTCATCTCACTGAACCAGCATATTTGGGTTCTTACTTGAATGTGTGGGGGAGACACTTAAAATACTTGATTTTTATTGTGCAGTGATCATCAGTTAACATTACTGTTAAACAAAATAACCTGTGTTTAAAGGATCACTAAAATATACCTCTTGGTCTATGGAAAGGTAACTAGTGGGAAAGATGTCTAGCTATTTAGAAACAGGGATCTAAAGGAAAAGCTTCCTTCATGATCCCCAGACATTTAAGTCCAATTGGAAGAACTAGTAATATATACCAATGCAATTTTTCTGCTTCTGTCATTTGGTCATGTTGGCCTTCTGTTGTAGGGTTGCCAGGTCCATCCTGGCAACTGGCAGGGGATGGAGGGGACTTAACGGGAGAAAGGCCCAGGCCTGGTTGCCAGCATCACATAGGAAGTGACATCATCACACCAGTGACATTCAGGCGACACTCTGGTATTGGGCAAAAACCCTGTGGTAAAACTGGGTTCTACCATAGAGTTTTTGCCCAAATACCAGATCATCACCTGCATGTTGCTGGTATGATGATGTCACTTCTTGTGCAACACTGGCAATGAGGCCTGGGCCTTTCTCTTTCTTCAGGTAAGTCCCCCACTGGACAGCTGCTCAGTGACTGGGGGGCAGGGCCTGGTGTCTGGGGACCCCTGCCTCTACTGAGGGTCTGGCAACCTTATTATGATGCAATGTGTTGTCTTGTTTCTTAAGAAGCATGCACAGACCAGAGGTCTCATGTCTGCAAGGATGAAGGCGTGGTGTGTGCCTGTTCACTGACTGGCAGACATCTTTTGTCTGGGCCCAAAGCACAATCTTGACTTTCAGCTCCTCCTGAGCATGGCAGCAAAAGGAGATAAGGAAGGAATCCCTAAGAGTCACCATTAGTCTTGGCAATGAGGGCAGCAATTCTTCTTTGAGCCCCTCTTATAATCTTCATTTTTTCACCCCACACAACTGTCCTTGTGGTAAGAAAGCCAGCCCTGGGTAAAGTAAAGGGGCAAGAGAGAAGGAGAACTGAAGAATGAAAGAAAATCAGAATCTGTTGATTTAAATGAAAGACAATTGAAATCAGTTGTTTTAATCAATCCCCAAATAATAATTTAAATAACTGATTTAAATTTTGTCTTCCATTTTGTAATTCACATGTTCCTTGAACAAGACCAGAATCCCCTTCTAGCACTTTCTGTGTTTCATCTCTCTATATAATAATTCTGTTTTGGTCATGGACTCTCCTGAACATTCCACACACTCCCAAATTAGTTGACTCCCTGATCTGTCACTGAGAAGCTGTCCTTATCCACTGGCTGCGTTGCCTGAGTCTTGCCTCCAATGTTCTAAACAGTTTGCTGTTCCTCTCCCCCCAATAGCCAGTTGGAACACAGAGGTCATTTGCATATGCGGCCTGATTGGCCTTTGCCTCTAACATTCTAAACAGTTTGGTGTTGCTTTTGGGAGTCATTGAATGTGTCCTGAGGTAAAATACATATCCTAATCTTCCCTTAAATGGTCACTGGAGTTGCCAATCTCCCTGTGGGGCCTGGAGATCTCCCAGAAATTACCATGTTCCCCAGCCACAGCACATCATTTCCCCTAAAGAAAATTTCCCAGCTATTACAAGGGCTGCTTTGGGCAGTGGACTCTATGGCATTATACTCTGCGGAAGTCCCTCTGCACCCCAAACCCTGCCCTCCCCAGGCTCTACCCCTCAAATCTACAGGTATTTCCCAACCCAGAGTTGGCAACCCTGTAACTAGCTATGGAACTGCTTTCAAGACCCTTGGAACCCAGAAAACATTGTATAGGAGGAGGTGCTTTTCTACCTTAGCTGCCACTGCATTACCCCCCTCAAAAAACATAAGTCAGGGGTGGAGGGAACCATACCTGTTACCATGAGGCTGTCCTCCCATAGTACCCATGTGGGGCAGCAAAAGGACTTGAGACAGCCCTGCCTTATAGCTAAGCAGAAGGAAATAAACATGGCTTGCCTCCCTCTATTTTCCCCTTCCCTCTGCCGCCCCACCAGCCACAGTCGGGACACTCGCCTGGAGCTTCCTTCTAGAGCTCATTGTATTTCATCCCACAATGGGCCTTACTCCCTGTCAAGCTGGGACAGGGGAAAACCAGGTTAAAATCATCACTTTGTCATGCAGCTCAGTGGGTGACCATATGCACTTCTCACAGGGGAGTAAATACCTGGAATTTGGGGGATGTTGACTTTCACGTATCAACTTTGACAATTCCTGACAAATTTTTGTGGATCTCAGAAAATTCTGAGCTACAGCTGTGAATGTTGGCAGTCATCTAAATGTGATGCTCAGCATTCATTAGTTTTTGTTCAAAAAGAAGAGTTGGTGTTATATCCCACTTTCTCAAAGTGGCTTACAATTGTCTTCCCTTCTTCTCCCCACAACAGGCACACTGTGAGGTAGGTGGGGCTGAGAGAGTTATGAGAGAACTGTAACAGCCCCAAGGTCACTCAGCAGGCTTCATGTGGAGAAGGAGTGGGGAATCAAACCTGGTTCTTCAGATTAGAGTCCACTGCTCTTAACCACTAACCCCCACTGGCACTCCAGCATGTATATATATTTGGACATTCATATCGGATATGTAAAACATGAACAAGACATGCAAGTTATGTGCACTGAACATTTATATTTTGCTGATATGGATCATTGGTCCTTGCTATACATTTATCTACCTTTAGAATTCAGAGCCACACAGAACCTACAGCTTTACAGAGCAGAGAGAAAAATTAACATAATGACAATGCCATACCCCCTACTGATGCTGGCATTTTATTGTTTTTAAAGCCTACTAAATCCTATGTGAATAAATCCTCTGTAATCAGCAAAAATGGTCTCTGGTGGGACGGAAAATGTCATTAGAAAAATTGCACTGCTGTATATAGAAAGCATCAGGCCATTTTATAACTGAGAGTGCATTTTTACAATTTCTTCCAAAAAGCAATATTCTGTGTAATGTTGCTAAGAGTGGTATGCATGAGGCAGGCAGGATGGCTCAGTAGATTCAGAAATAGTCTTAACCCCTGAAAAGAGCCAAAGGGTCCATTTCAAACCTCACAAAGGTCCTCCTAAGCAGTCAAATGGTATCTTCCAAGGAAAGAATATTTCTGCCCAAACTAGTAGCATTAACAAAATAAACACTTCTTAGTTTTCACAAAGCCCATCACATGTTTCTCTGTGAACACATTAACCTTTCTAAAGCAGACAAAATCACATCAAAAATAAGCTACACGAACATCACTATTAGCACCTTTAATACATATGAAAAGCAACCAGGAGTATACTCTGGGATGAACTGTCTATTCACATGGTAGGGCCCAACAGACCTAGCCAACAGCCTTCATCAATACAGTGCAGAGCACCCCACCACATGTCCCAAAATCTTTGGCAACATGGAAAAGTTCCCTAATAGACCTGCAGAGGTTCCACAACAGATCCAACTATGGTGGCAAGGGTTTGCTAATTCAAGAAAGCTAAAAAGCCACTGAGCTTGAGGAGAACAAGACTTCCTTTCCTCTGTGTCCTTATAACAAGCTCTGTGATGCAAGTCATTCTATATTTTATAGCTGGGTAATTAACACCACAAAAGTATGATTTGTCCAAGAATGCCCAACACAAATTGGGATTTGGGTTCAGGACTTTCAGGCGCAACACTCTTCTGCAGACAACCAATTAGCAGCAGCCAGTTCTTCTGGGGCTACTTCGATGAAATCATCCTGTCTAGCAGAGTCTTAACATTTAGCTCAGTGTCCTTTTTAGAAGAATAAATAAAACCAGAACAAACCACTGGAGTCTCTGTCGATCTTCAGTGATCTATTGCCTTGAGCACTGCATGGGATTACGGCTCCCCGTTCAGCAATAGGAAAATAGCTGACTTTTCTAATAGAAAGGTCTATTTGCTGCTTGATGCAATTTCCTTCTCACCCACCTCCTTTCATCATCTGCAATTATTTCTGTTCATTCTTCTTTTTGGACGCTTTCCCCCCCTCCTGTAATTCATAGCAACCCTGGGCTTAGTGTTAGCCACTTTCTGAATAAAGGAAGAGACAGGAAATGAATGTATCTCATCAACCGCTGGCAGGACAAGACCAACTCTGCCTTTCCAAGCCCAATGTTTGCCTTGTGCTATGAAGGTGGAGGCAGGGGAGAGAATGAAAGGGAGAACTGGAAGGCAGGAAAGAGGGCTTTGGTGTTCCCTCCCCACCAATTTTCTCTACAAACACTCCTCACCCCCAAGCCATTCTTTAATTGCTTTTCCCCCCAGACAGTTCCCAAGAATGAAAGTAAGCCCAGATAGGAATAAACAGGTGCAGGGGGCAGGGTTTGCAGGGCAGAACTGGCACATACAGAACAAGTATCCCCTTTTGCCCACTTTTTGAAATGAGTATGTGTGTGCATGTGTATTCTCCCCTCCCCCGTTTCATCTTCACAACAGCCCTGTGAGGGATATTAGGCTTACACAGTGAGGTTTGTGGTGGAGGGTAGGATTTGAAGCTAGGCCTCCCTGTTTCCACTTGCCTAGGAGAAAGGTGGACTTGCAAATATTTTAACTACATAAATTCCTAGCCAAGCATTACACCATAATGGCTGTCCCTTTAATGTGGCCACTAAAAGAAAATATGTCTAAAATATACCAAAGCATCTAAAATTTTCATGGACTCTATGGCATTTTAATTTGTTGTGACTACTAAGAAGATAAGCATTTTAAAAAATAAAATAATGTACCACCTCTTGCCTTTTTATTTAAAAGTGTCCATCAGAATTCACAGTCACTCTCTAATCCTGCCGCTTTTAATTGAGATATTTACTGGAAACAGAGAAAAGAAAATTTCTTTGTATACAGTCCTATATTTTGTTCAAAGCAAGCATCACAGGCCAAATTCTTAATTCTTTTTGCAGTGTGGTTGCCACCAAAGACTGTGATCAGGATTCCACCAGCATGTGTAAACCGTCTTCCCCGGTAGGCCTGTCAGAATGTATGCTGTCAAAATGTACACTGTCAAACATGGGTTTGGTTGCATGCCACACCATCTAGTGGATGCACGTTGGGGTGAGGGGGGGAGCAATGTTGTTGCTGCCATGAGAAGGTCCATCTGGGTCACATCTGGGTCACATCTATATAATGTTATAAGCTGCTTTGGGTACCCATTGGGGAGAAAGGTGGGGTATCAGTGAAGAAAATAGATCAATATATTACCTCCCGCTCATCTCCCCCTCCTACTGTAAACCAAGTGCTTGCATCTATATTGAAATACAACAATTTTTTGTAAACCTAGTACAACACTTTTTGCTGCAAACCCAATCCTGGAGGGAAGAAGACCCCCCCCCCCCCCCCGGAACAGCATTTGGAGGAGTTAGAAGGTTGCGGCAGGAGGGGAAATCAACTAAAATTATCCCCTCACACTCACATATCTGTTTGATGGGATCCAGTCCTATAAATGGCAAACACTGTGTAATGGACAACTCATATGTATAGCTGAGCACACCAATGAACAGGAATAAACTATCACAAAAAGTAATTGAGATGTGACTTCTGCTGGGGGCGGGAATCGTTCTTTGTGCCTAGATGAGAAGTCCTTAATAGAGTGAAATAGTCATCAACACTGTAATAGTATAAGTTTATTGTCTTAGCCGTAAGCTATAATACATCAGACTATAAAATGGTAATGTAAACAATAAAAAAGTATCAGTATAGTCCTATACTCCTTCTACTTTGCATTAAATACTAAACTCATTCTGATTTTCCTTGTTGCTAAGGCAAATAATGCCATTCTGCTAGAAACATAGTGGTCAAGGTCTGAGAGTAAAAATTTGACCAGATCCAGATCGGAGAGTCCATTACACTGCAGAATAATAGGGATTATGTACTTTAGCCTAGGGGCTTCATGCCATGGGCATCTCAGAATATAATGTACAATGTCATCAACTTCCCCCATACCACAAAGACAAAGTCTAAGGGGGGCAGGGATACCAAAGAAATGTCCAGTCCTGATCATTGAGGGCATGGATTGAAATCTCAAAGCTGTAAAAGCCGATCTTAATTCCAGGCTGGTTAACTTCTCTAAATACAAGGACCTACAGTGATCCCTTTTAAAAAACTTGAATAATGGTGCTGTGAGACAATGTGTCATCACATCCTGATCCATAAGCCCATCCTTTTTTGAACACCCATTCCTTCAGTTCACATGCTTGAGTTTTATTCCTTAATAGATCATCAGGAATTGAACATTTCAATTGAATCAAGGCCAAATGGTTACCTAATCTCTTGGTCAACACTGTAATAAATATAAACAAATATTCATAACTCACCAAAGTTTCGGCTTCAGTGTTTCCATTCTAAAAATGTGAAATTTCCCCTTTCATATTTGAAATGTGAGTGCTTTTTATTGGTATCTTATATTTTTTTTTCATTTGGCAGACTTCAGATGTGAAACCTTATAAAATGTCAGCCATCCAACACCACTGCACAACGTCTGTCCAACACTGCCCAGTCTCTGCTGTCAGATGAAGATGATGACCATCAGATACCACATACTGAAATAAAACATGATTGCCTGTTAAATATAGATTAAAACATGTGGTAAAAGTCAAATATTTAGGGTCTATCGATCCTGACTTTTGAGAGTGTTTTGAGGGGTTTTGTAAGGGGGGGGGTTCAGCTGTAATTATGATGATGCTAAGTGCATATTACCCAGCACCCTATGGTCATCACTGTTTGATTCTCTTTGTAAAACATGATGACAGAATAAAACCAATAACCATAGTAACAGCCTAGAAAGGAAGAGGAAGCAACTGATAAAACTGAATACTTGCTGTTCAGCTTCTATATTATGAGACACTGTCTTTGTCAGGGATCAATCAAAAACAAATGTGTTCTGGCTCCAGTTCAAAAAAGAAAAAGCATGTGCATAGCATCTGAAGATGTACACATCACCCTGTTAGGACACAGCAAGGCTGCCAATCAGTTGTTTAACAAGAAGGTGGAAGTGGGTAGGGGTGAATCCAGCAACTGCTCCATCTTCCAGACAGCTGAAGTGTGAAGAAAAGTGTGAATTCCTGTTTTGAAGGCTGCTGTTATATGAAGACATAGATGTGCAGTGATTACTGAAATCTGGAAAAGAAACATGAATGATTTTGGACTGCGTGTTTGTGAAAACAGCATGGAACACCAGTGACTATCATAAGGGGGGCTAGGGGGGCTCTTGGGCCTCATGTTCACAAACTTGTGTCCCATTACTGAGCCACACCACCATAAATTAAAACATTCCTCAATCTTTGTAAGCCTGTTTTGTCAGTTCTTCATATTTTGATATACTGGAAGCCTCAAAAGAAAAAGAAAAATGAAAGTGGCCTGGGCTTCTGACAAACTTTGCAAGGCCCTGGGGAGCACATAGGAAATTATGAACTCAGGCATAGCCCATTTATCCCAGCACTCCATCATGTTCATCCAATGCTAGCCTTTAGGCTGGTGTTCGTTTGGGTTTGGATACTGGATAGGCTCTGCATGAAACGTTCCACTAAGGAAGGCCAGTGTGTAAAAGCAACTTTCATATTTAACATGTATAACTAACTAATAGGGTTATCAGGTACCTCTTAGCCAGCAGCAGGAGATGGGGGGGGGGGCAGAGTGGCCAGATCCAGGTTGGGAAACTCCTTCAGAATTGGGGGGGGAGCCTGGGAAGGACAGGAACCTTCGTGGGTACAATGCCATAGAGTCTACCCTCCAACACATCCATTTTCTGCAGGGGAACTGATCTCTGCAAGTCTGGAGATGAGCTGTAATGCCAGGGGATCCCCAGGTCCCCCCTGGAGGCTGCCATCCCTACTAACCAATGAAACCCAATGAGGCCAATGAAACCCATGCGTCAAGCAGACCTGTCTGCGATTGCTCCCTAGAAATCTTCTGCAGTTAGGATCCAGGTTATGCTCTCCATGGCCATGTCCAACCGAGATAGTTGTTTCAAGTCCAGCAGCACCTTAGAGACCAACAAGATTTTCCAGGTATAAGCCTTAAGAGTCAAAATTCCCTTTGTTTCTAAGGTAGCTTTAACTCTTGAAAACCTATGCCTTAAAAATCTTGTTAGTCTCTAAGGTGCTACTGGCCTCAAATCTCACTGTTCTACTGCAGACCAATATGGCTACCTTCTGAAACTATCCCAATGGTCAGGGCCGGCTCACTCACTAGGCGCACTAGGCGATCGCCTAGAGCGGGATGGCCCTTAGGGGCACCAAACTGTACCCGGCCCCGTACTCTGGGAGTTTCTTGATTATTTGTGTTTTTCATTCTTCCTAAAATGCATTTATTTTTGAAAATTGGTGGGCGCACGGGGGGGGGGCATAAGGGATCCTCACCTAGGGTGCAAAATAAGCTGGAGCCGGCCCTGCAGATGGTTGTGTTCTGTTTTTCTGTGTTGGCTTGCAGAATGAACCTGTTACTTCTTAGATGAGACCCTGATCTACATCTTTCTTCACCTAAAATTTCCCCTTCTAACAGCTCTTCACTCCTGTTATGCTGAGGTGCATTCTTCTACTATCACACCACAAGGAGTAAGCACTTGCTGTTTGGAATCCATCAAGACAGAGAATTCCAGGATGAGAGTCACCTTCAGTTCTGAGGTGGTGTTTGTGAATACGGGAATGTTCGCCAAAATCTTGGGATCTGTACTGTAAGACTTATTTAAAATTTTAATCCAGCAATATGGGGAAAGCTGGGTTGCAGAATGCTTAAAATGTGTCTCAAATTGACTGGCATTTTAGTATTATGTATTCATACATTCTTGTAGTATTTCAGTAAGCCCAAGCATTTTGGCATGCTGTGCACTCCTCTATTATCTCTGCATGAATATAAATCACTACCCCCTGCTTCTCACTATTCACTATTTTCACAAAATGTTTCCACTCCATCTTTCCACTTTCCAAAGTGTGTTGCTGTAGAATGAGTTGATTGCTAAAGTTACTGGCCTGAGAAGCAATTTACCTGAAAAAGAAAAGAAGTGGCAAATGACCTCCACAGATCTCTCCTGAGTGGTTGTTCAGGAAAGGGGACAGTGAGACACTTCAGACTGTGTTCTCCCTCTCTAACAAAGGAAAGGTAGAAAGGAGATAAGCAACAGGCACAAATCCCAAAAGGTGAGGAGGGCTCCCTTCATGGCTAAAAAATGGGTCTTCAGCCTACAGAGGGTAGGAGGGAGAGGGTGGCTGGGCATTTCTACTCGCATCACTAGAGATCTTCAAAATGTAATTCTGTTGTGTATTTGTACTATATTTGAGAAAGCTAGAAACCATAGCTGTCGTCTTCCCTGTATGCGCTGCATATGCACAGCAAATACAGGGGTGCTCTGGTCTTTTCTTCCATGAATAGAGACTCTAGAGACACCTACTTCTCAGAATCAATGCAAAGGAGGAGGTAGCAAGTAGGTAGAGAGGTTCTACTTAGGGTGGGAAAACCAGAGTAAGAACTACAGTCTCTTGTAATTACAGGATAATAGCTCCTACACTTGGATTAGAAGAAAGTCTTCCAGGTTGGCATGCACCTTTCAGCCTGGCTTTTGACATACAACTGGATGTTTTAGAAATTAAGTACCATATTGCTAGCATGAGTCATCCATTATGTAAACAAACTTTAATGCAAGTTTAGCCTCTAAAGCCATCAAATTTAAGTCCAGTAAATGCATTCTTAAAAGACATAAAGATAGTTGCTAGGGAAAGGGTCTGCTGTTTGTTGGCCTTTCTCACCCTGATCTTTAGATGTCATAGTTATTCCTGTGACTGTCAAGGGGAATGCTGTCATTCCTGTTTTCAAAGTATATGTTGTCTGATCCTAGCAAGTATGTAAAAGAGTCTCAGCATTATTCCATCATGGGTTAGACATGGAAACAAGTAGCAAAGAGGGAAACTGTCCATGAGCAATTTCCTCCAGACAATGCATGGACCTCTTTGAACAGTCATTGGTTATTCTGATCCAAACAATAATTTTTACTTCATTCCAGGAGCAGGCCTATATTTGTGCTAATATGTCGCTTCCTCTCACAATTGCTAGAATAGGCTGTGCCCAGTAGATGAGAAAGGAGAGATTTTCTGAGATTTTCCCCTCCTCGCAACTTAGGGAACACAAAGTTTAAGAATCATCTTCTACAGCTTGGGGCCCCAGTCTTGTTAAGCCTATGGGTACTTTTGGAATTTTGAGGTTGGGAAGTAGAAGCAACCACAAAATGAATGTCGTGGGAAGGAGTGGCCAGTTACAAAATGACTGTCATGGCATCCTGAGGCCGCTGTTGGAAGGCTGCAAGCCAACTCTCCGCCTACAATGGAGGCAGCTGTTTCTGAGTGGTTGCTCTATGCAGACACATTAAGTGAAGCCCCAGGATTCTTCTGAAGTACTTCCTGACTTGGTGAAGTGGGGCAAAAAGGTGAAATAATTGATATGCAGTGATTGCTATAATGGATGGACCCACACATGTAAATACTAAAAAAATAAGGTATGAGGTGATACAGCTTTGTAAAAGAAAAGAGAACAGATCACTGAACAAAGCAGAAGCAATTACTTCGTGCTCTTGTAACTTGAAAGCATCTTTCTTGTGCTCTCTGGAGGCCTCGTTGTATATACCAAGTTTGCCCCACCACTATGGAATTCCTATTAAAACTCTCTGCTGAGCAAAATTCCATCCTGCTTTCCTGAGACATATAGAGAACACTGAAACAGTGCTCCCTAAAAGAAGAAACATGGAGGGGGTACAGGGGGAGGGAAATGAAGCTGCTAAAAGCTAATGTCAAGGTTAATAATTAACAACTGTCTTCCCTCAGTTCTATTCCAAAATTCCATTTTCACATGTTCTTCAGGGTGTTTTTCCTGCTAATACTTCCCACATTTTCTTCTCTGGTGGTGTGCTACAAAATTATTCTGGCAAGCTGTTTGCAAGACCAATTGTTCTGGGAACCAGCAGCAGCTCTTTCCCCTCGCTCCAAAGTAGTCACTTTAACCACTTTTCATTCTTGAATGAAAGGGTTTGTGAAGTGGGTGTATTTTTTTAAGAAAAATAAAATCCTAAATTTATATATTATGAACTTGAGTAGTTCTTAAGAAAATGACTATGTTGGTATGGGACTGTGAAAGAAATCATTGTCGGGGGTTCAACTAGGAACAAATTCACTTTGCAGGAGTTCTGTATACATTCCAAATAGAAAGCAGCAAAAATACAGACAAAAGGCAGTTTCTGCAGAACAGGCAGTGACTCCCATAATGCTGCTCTTCCTTCACAATGGAATTGTCATAAGAATACCAGAGCTGCTAGAAATATGCATCATCTAAGGGCAGAGAGTCTCATGATACCAGACATGAGCATGCTGCTAAAACAGGGGTACTCTATGTTGAGATCCCCCCGCTGCCATTTCCCTCAGAGTGTTTGCACATTTCTCTCTCATCCTGCCTACTAGACTCTTTATCCTTCCTCCAATGAGTTTGGAGTGGCATATATGATTCTCATTCTCCTCTGTTTTATATTCACAACAACCCTTTGAGGTGGGTTAGGCTGAAACTGCAACTGCGCCAGAGCAAGCTTCATGGTGAATTGAGGACTCAAAATGGGGGCTCCCCAGTCCTACTTACATCCTTACTACTATTACCACCCCAACTTGATGGTGTCCAGCTTGGTAAGGTTTGGAACTATATCTGCATTTCACAGAAATAAGACTTGGAGCATGATCCCATGTACCTTTGCTTGGAAGTAGCTCTCACTTGCTTTGATACACTTATTCTCTTGCGAGTGACAGGGGATTGTAGTCCAAAACCAGTTCAGTGCAAACACTCCTGGTTTCCCAGTGCTGTTAGTCAAGACTCAAGGCCACATTTTTCTAAAGAGATAATCTCTAGTTCTTCACATGTACCCTTGATGGGGCATGTATATGTAGTAAGCTGTGAGAGCCATCCCCTAAGTTGGTGAGGTTTTGAGCATTTATTTTTAAACATGACTGGCCACTGATACAACCTGGTTCTACAAATGTAATTGAGAGTAATTCTAAAAGAGTTCTGATTCTCAACAGATATGGACTTCTTTATTTCTTATTTTCTGAATGTACATCACAGTTAATTGCTTGCTTTTGTAGTCAAAGAGCTTAATATACCATGAGGAGTTGTATTATTAAGTTGACAGGAACTTTTTACCTGTGAAGATGGATCGAAAGTTAATATACATGCTGCCATTCACTCATGTGGCTGTGCTATTTGTCTACACTCATCATCCACAACTTTAATATCCTGTAATGCTTCTAGTGCAGTCCTAAACAGAGTTATACCCTTCTAAGCCCACTGACTCTGATGGCCTTTAAAAAGGTGCAATTCTGCTCAGGAATGCACTATGAGTGTGACAGTCTGAACCTCTGAGCTCCATCTGAGATTCCAAGGGGCAGGGAATTGCTGAGTCTGAGTACTTGATGAATAACTCAAGAAATTAATTGAGGAAACATTTGCTGGCTGATGGGACCTAGTTGCAAGAATTCTGAGAGCAGACAATGGGGCATGGGGAATGAGTTTAAACATGACATTATGAACCAGACTGCCCTATTAGTCCAAGCTCCCACTTGGCTTTGGTGTGCCTCGGTCTTTTGTTAAGGCATAATCATTACAGCAGATCACTGGTGTTGTTGGGACAGTCAGCTCATACACACACACTCCCAAGGATGCAGAATGGGAGGAATCTGTGGGACTCCTTTGCCCAACATGATGTGGTTCTAAAAGCCTAGGAACAGTTTGACAAGTGATTCTGGCAGGAAAGCAGAGAGGCTGTACGGAACCTCCATAAACATCAGGTATTGAGAAGTGATGACAGGGGACGGATTTAGCTGTTATGTCCTGCTTGCAGGATTTACAAAGGCATCATCTGGTCAACTGCTTGAGAGGACAGAAGATGCGGGACGAGATGGACCTTTGGTCTGATCCAGTTATTGCTAGGCTCATGTATTGATTACTAACCTAATGTATATGAGCATGTTTGTTAATGCTAAGTAGTAGTATTAAATGAACAGGCATGATTAGTTCTATCTAGGCTATTCCTGCACATCCCCTCACCTGTAAGAGAGAGAGAAAGTAATAACTCATAATGGCTATAGCTATAAATGTAGATATACATCCCAGCTAAGCACACTCATGTCCCCTACAGCTCTGACTTAGGTAACATTTCCATTAACTTTGATGGCAGCTTAGTCAAGGCTTCCGGTTTTGCCCCACAAATATTTTTCTCCCAAAAATAACACACTTCACCATGGAAACAATTGCTCATGGAACAATACAGGATGCCTTGCTGAGTACAGAATCCCATGTGAGTCATTAGAGCAAAGCTATGTTCTTTTCTCAACTCAAACAGCGCCATCTCTGATCGCTAGAAGCAAGAGCCATTATTATGGCGACAGGGCAGGCCAAGGGACCCCTTGACTTCCCACTGCTGACTGAGCAACTCATGGAGAGTCAGAAACTGACATGCCCAGCTGGATGATAAATGGCTGTTTGGGGGACCAGATGCAGTGCAGAACTGCAAAACTGCAACCTGGAGATTCATACTATATCGAGAGACAGTATTGTATAGTGCTTACTTTGTGGGACTTAGGCCAGGGGAATCTGGGTTTGAAACCCCTGCAGGTCATGAAGCTCATTGGGTGCGTTTGAGTCACTCTTTCACTGCCTTACCTACCTCACAGGGTTGTTGTGAGGAAACATAGGATAATCCCATCCTTGTCACCCTGTATGTCACCCTGGGAGGAACAGAAGGGTGGGACACAAGTTTAAAGAAAGTTTATTGTTCATGATATGCCCTTCTGTCTTTCATTTCAGCCACAAAAAGCTGCTTAGAGTTCAAATAAACCCTAAAGCCATTTAGACAGACTAGAGAAAGGCAAATTCAGGAAAATCTTGTGGTGCCAGTCTAACCAATAAAAATAATCCTGAAAAAGGAAACTTTTTCAGCAGTCCAGACAGATGTGCTTTAGCAGGGTGTTCACATGGAACACACAAAAACAGAGAATACCCTGGCTCTGCTAACCATATGGCCTCTCCAAATCACCTTCATGCATTGTATGGAAGGAGGCTTACCTTTATGGGTCACTGCAAAATGCCAGTAACAAATCATACCTTTCATCTTCCCCCATCTGCCATAGCCAATAGGAATTTGGATTCCACAGCAGGCTAAGTGGAATGGCCGACAGAAGCCTCTGCTATTTTGTGTCCTGCTTCATCAGTAACATTAAACGTAAGTGTCTGGGTTGCAGTTTAGCCACCCTAGATGGCTTCCAGTTTAGAAGAGGGAGTTTGGGCAGATGTGGCTTATCAAGTGATCAGAAAAGCTACAGCTGTTGTGGGAAAAGAAACCTCTTCTCTACCACAAGCTGTCATCTTTTGTATCTGATCACCATACTGGAACTCAGCAGAAATATTTTTTCTAAGCCTATAAAAGAGAGTCTGTTGTATCTGTGGAGGATTATATCCTGCCCCATTTTGAAAGCTCCAGGTTGGTGAAAACACTTTAAATGATTCAGAACCTGTCAGTCTCAATCAGTTCTGCTTCTGATATGCAGT
Source organism: Gekko japonicus (assembly GCF_001447785.1). Classification (NCBI taxonomy): domain Eukaryota; kingdom Metazoa; phylum Chordata; class Lepidosauria; order Squamata; family Gekkonidae; genus Gekko; species Gekko japonicus. Next base: position 202,606 of record NW_015172052.1, on the reverse strand, counting down.
TGTGAAGGGCCCACCCATCATGTGGCTGTTCGTCTGTATGTAGTGACCCTTACATGGGTCATCTGTTGCCAGACAATTCTGGGATGGAGTTCCTATGGCTAAAAAGAAAAGGCTGACAGTTATATATTTTCCCACATTGATAAACACCTAACTTTCTCCTTATTCACTACTTACACATGAGTAGAACAGATTTCAGGCTACACTAATTCATTCACAATTTCCCAATATCCTTCTGTAATCCGAACTTCTTTTAAAAAACAAGGAAACAATATGGGCTTTTAAAGGAGCTTTAGAACCTGATTATTACCATGCTTACTGACAAGTAAGGCCCACTGGTTTCACTGAAACTTATTTCTAGCTAAAGATGCTTTCAGTTTTCTCCAGAATCTATGACAGGGGTCCTGAGCCCTGTTGAGGCTGTGGCCACTACTGGTATTTTAAGACAGGGGGGCACCGCCACAAAATGGGTGCTATGGGGAGAAGAAGCAATCTCAGAATGGTTTCTGAAGGGATTGTTATAAAATGTTGGGACATTTCAAACCATTCTTCCTCATATGAGAGGGCAGCTCCCTGCAAACATAAAGGTGATGTCTCCTGGGTTCTCCAGCTGCATAAGGGCTCCAATGTGATTCTAGCAGGGTTAATTTTATACATTAAGTAGGATACCTCAGCCTACACTCTCGGGGTCCCTTTACTCAGTAGATGAATGGAAAGAGCAAAACATTGCTCAAAAGACTATTTCTCATGGGGCCTCCACTTGGTTTTCATCTTGGCTCCCAAAATTAACAGTGTCATGCTAAGCAGAGTTACTTTAGTGGACTTAGAAGGGTGCAATTTAGGATTCCATTGTAAACACCCCAAAGACCCCCATTTTAATTTGAAAATTTTGTGGACCCTCAAGCTGATTGATGTTCATTTCCATTTGATGAACCCCAATTTTACATATTAATGAAAAGCTCTAGTTTTTGTTAACATAAACTAATGTTCACTTATAAACTAATGTACAACTTAAACTACTTTATTATCACTCACTAGACAAAGAAATATCACTATGTCTAGGAAAGGCATACCTAGTTGTACCTTTCAACATATCTTTGGAAAGTGCACATGGCAAGCTGTGCATGCCCCATGGGTGCGTCCATCCTCTTGAAAGACCCAGAGTTCCCTAGGCATTCCCTAGGCGTTTCTGACCATTGACACTGTCTTCTCCTATAAGAACATAGGAGAAATCATGCTGATCAGGCCAATGGCCCATCCAGTCCAACAACGGAACTTTCACTTTCCTCTTCGTGCGCATGCACCGTTGGGTGCTTGTGCACATCCTGTGGAGACTTGGGGGGAAAAAAACCTGTTTGCGACAGGACATGGGTGGGCGCCGGATGCCACAGACTACCACCGGAAACGCGATCAGACGCCAGCCCTTGCCCCACGGTTTCCGGAAACTAGTACCTTGGAGGCACTAGTTTTTAACTCCGCAACTTCGGCGGGAAGCCTCGGGTTTGCCACGGGAGCTCTACGCTTCCCAGATGTTGCGGTGTGATCGCGCCCGGAAAATCCGCCTATCATCCGTCTCAGTAGCGTGGCTAATGCTCCGTGTGACCGCAGCCCTCTATACGTTTCTGGCTAAGGACTCAATCAGATATCAAACTTTGCTCACAGTCTGGTTTCACCCTCAGCAGGGCCCTCTCCCACTCAGCTTCATCTAAAGATTATCTAGTCACTATAGCTGATAGTAAAAGGCCATGTGGATAGGCAACGTGGCCAGCCACAAGTGTCATATTGGGTTCTGCAAACCCCATAAACCTTGTCAGGCTGAGTGCTGTTTTGGGTGGCTGGAGTTACCCAAAATGGTACTCAAAAACTGGGGAGGGGGGGAGGAGACACTAGTGGTGATGGTGATGAGAGCGGGAGCCAGACCTGACAGCAAAGAGATGGAGCTGGCAGTGAGGAGGAGAAGCCAGGACTGGTGGGAAGGACAAGGAGGGAGACAATGGGACTCCCACCCCACAAGTGTTCCTTGATTCCCCCCCCCCATTAATATACCTCATAAATCACACCAGCTTGGAACCTCTTTTTATTCCACTTATTGTTATTTGCAACTATTTAATCATTATCTAAACCCCAACTTTAATAAAAGGCCTGGCCCCTCCCTGTGATTTACGTGCTTTATTTCACAACTTACTTCTCAAACAGCAGTTCTTTGTGCAGCAGAAATGGGTGAGCTCCTTCCAGACTTCACTGCTTTAAAGCTCTTCCTTGCCGCTCTAACTATAAGGATTATCTGCAGTTTCTGTCTTCATGGTATCACAATCCACCCTGAGTTATTAGTATGGCTATAAGAGCCCATGCATCGAGATCCGTCAAAGAGGAAAGTTTTTCAAAGGCAGCCTTGCTGAAAGACAGTTGTCTGTTTCAACCTGATAAAGAAACTAGTGGGAAAGAGGAACCTGGGATGGCAAATGAAACTGCGAAGAAGGATTTGAAGGAGGAAAGGAAGGGCAGTGATGAACCAGTACAGTCCCAAGCATATGGCTGGAAGTCACATGATCCAGCAACCTTGCTAGGCCTGGGTCTCTGGTCAGTGACTTGATGGAAGACACTCCTGGAACCCTGTGCATACTATGCTGGAGAAAAGACGCAGAATAAATATAAAAGGCAGTGTTTGGAGGAAGATTGGGACGCTATTGTGTTACCAAAAAAAGGTAGTCTCCTATTTAGTTGGGGGAATTAGCTTTAAGGAGACTAGGCAAGAGGGGGTAACTGGGATTCTCCACCTATATATATGGAGATTTTTCCATCGAGAGAACTCAAAATAAACCAGGCAGATATTCCACAGGTAAGGCTTTTATTAAAAATAAATAGAAAATGAGCAAAATACAGACACACAAACACACTTAAAATACACACAAGGCTAACTAAGAAGAAATTAGGGAGGAGAAGGAGAAAGTAATTTTAGGGGAAGGCTATATAATTACCAGTCTAGAAGGAGGAGGTCCATGGAGGCAGCAGTGAAACAATCACCATTTCACGGAGAAGGCCCATATGCAAGTGGGGGTGTATCTATGGATCCCAGAACACACACACACTGCTATGGAGCAGAGTGCTACAATTACAGGGGGAAATGCTCCCTGGAGCAGTCTGATGTGTTTGCCCCCAAAACAATAATTTGATGGGTTTTCTGGAGGTGAACAATGATTTGGGAAAATCTTGATGGGTTTATCTGAGGTGGACTATAGGTGCTAATGGTGCTTGATGATGCTCTAAGTACCGAAAGGGGAAAGCTATCAGATTTTGTGAATAGCATTTAGTGTTGCTTAATTAGGGTAAATGGGTGAGGGGAAGTGAGGCTGGGTGTGGTTGAGATTAATCCAAGCTAGTTTTCTTGGGAGACCCATTGTTCCTAAATTATGCATCTCTCTGGGGTGGGGAGGGGGTCGTTAGCTAGCCAGCCAGCCGCTTTCTCACACTTTTAAACTACGTCCAGGCTTGTCTCTGGCTGGCATCCATTTTGTGTCATTTTGGGCCAGGCAGTGTATTGCATTTATGATATTTGGGATGATATATATTAGGAACTGAAATTGAGCCAACTTCAGAGGACGGCGGAAGACAGGAAGGCCTGGCGTGATCTGGTCCATGGGGTCGCAAAGAGTCGGACTCGACTGTGCGACTGAACAACAACAACAATATTAGGAACGGTGTTTATGATTTTTTTTTAGCTATAAACTGCCCCTCTGCAAGAGGACGGATCTGACTGCTAACAACTGGCACAATAATATCTAATGCAGCACTATGCCTATCATATGATCTGTCCATATATTACACGTTTAACTTCCAAGGAGTTCAGAAAGGCATTCATGCTTCTCCCTGCCTCTGTTTTATCCTTTCAGCCATGTTGTGTGGGAGCTGAGAATGAGAGACAGTGACTGACTGGCCCAGGAATCACTCATTCTGCTTCATGGTGAAACAGAATCTGAGCCCATGTTTTCCAAGTGCTACCCCAGTACACTACCTACTACACATGCTGGCTTTCAATAGATGGGCAGTTAAGGGTCAACTAGGGTTGCTCCAGCAAGTGGTTTTGGGGGGCATTCCAGGGGTGGGCAGGGATACTCCCAAGGCCCACCCCAAGAGTGACCAGCCACCCAGCCACCCCTCTCCTTCCCCTCCTGCCTGATTTAAAGGGCTTTCAGCTGATCGGTTGGGGCCCTGTGACAGGAGGGAGGGAGATAGTGGACATTTCATGAGAAAGACTTCAATTAAAGTGAAAAAAGCAGGGGCACCACTGGAGAAAAGAACGAAGAGGACTGGATAAGAAGTGAGACCAATTCAGTGTGACACTGGAGAATTTGGAGACAAACGAAATAACTGAAAAGGGGATCATGAATGAGTTTGGTTCTGTCAGCCTTGAAAGCAATTGGAATGGAGTGGGGGAACTGAGGGATGAGATGCCAGGACCCCTTGGATCAACACTCTGAAGCAAAAAAAGGACAGGAAGCTCTGCGAGGAACTGCAGTGCATCTTGGGATATCAGAGGTAATGACTTGTTTTATTAGTCTGGTTTTTTAAAGGGAATATTATACTCCTGATTGTGAAAATAATCCTACCACAAAGATGAGAATGAAACAAGCAATGTCAGTGGGAATCAGAGCTGCTTATGCTTGCGAACAAAGGGGGCAACTGGTGGTTATGATCAGTCATCTTCTTCACTAGAGTTGCTAATTCACTTCAAATTAGAGTTGCTAATTCACTCAAAGTGGAATTTTAAGCAAAGGTAGAATTCTTCTCAGAAAAACATCAACAAGAACTGTGCAGGCAGCTACAAAGACTGGGATAAGACTGCAAAATTGCGAGGGGGTGTTACATATCTTTAAAGTGTCACTAAATGCAGCCAAGGGAGAAATTCAAAAGAAAAAAAAGAAGGCTCCAGTTTTGATAAGATTAGCAATGCTGGGGGAAAGAAACAGTACACATCTCTAATTACTTCTAAAAAGCAAAGGGAACTAAAAACAATTTACACAGACATATTATACAAATTTAATTACATAACATCCACAGTTAAATAAAATAAAAAAACCAATATACTGATGCATTTAATAAATTATTTGAACGAAAGATTTTAGAAGTTTTAGTAACTTCTCTTGTGTCTCAACTGGACAGAGTCTGTAAACTTGGCAATATTCTAAATCTTGATCAGTTATTTATTCCTCTCTCTTTTTTACACTTGGAAGGCTAGATCTCTGTCATTTCTTGGTGATCAAAGTTATGGTAGCTGTCAGAATTTTTTCTATCCATTTCATAATAAATTGATTGTCCTCTCTAAGAAACATAATGAGGAAGTCTGGGGGGGTTGGTAGGAACTGGCACTGTGATATCTGTTCCATAACATAAACCTGGTTTTGACTTATTCCACTCTTTGGTTAAACATCTGGTCAACATTAACAGAGATAAGAGTGCATATCACCAGGGGATATCTTCCCATCTAGTGCTGACATTTTTTCTTCTTAAATGTTCTCCTAAAAGGGCTTGATACCACCACAAGAGGCAAGAGACAGATTGAGTGCAAGGGAAAGACCATTTGGTAGCAGGAGATAAATTACTAGTGGGTAAGAGGCATGGATTAACTCCTAGCCCTCCATTTTATGGCAGCTGAACAAACCTTCCATGTCATTATTCAGCTAGCTGGCTGCTTCAGCTGAGGAGTATCTTCAGACAAATTGCTCCATCACTGTTTCTTGAGAAAGAACATAAACAGGACACATGCTGGGCTCTGGGAAAGAGGTCTTTATTATACCCACTGTGAGGTCTGAGCTTCATGCTGGATCCTTGAGCTTCAGGGCTGCGAGTGCATTTGTGACTAGGGATAATGTACATTCCAATAAAAATGTGATTGTCAGGCAAACTTACTCGGATTGAACTCCCTCATTTACATGTGGTGAGCTCCTGATCAGACTGCCTAGGTGCTTTCTGCTTTGCACCTGCTACAAGGCTAGTTTGTCCTACAGGGCCAGGTTGCATGCTGAGGATAAGTGACCTATTTGTGTTGCGGCTGGCAGCTGCTTTTGTGCTTGTCACGGACCTTGGAACTAAATCTTCTCAATTACCAGTGGAGAGACACATTATCCCCTGAGGTCACGGTCAAGTCTTTCAAGTGACCGAATTGCCCAGTACAGAATCACTCACAGTTCATCCTCTCTTTACATCTTCACAGATGGATGCATCTTTTAAAGAACTCTAGTTTGGATCCTAGGGTGTGAAGTCAGATATTGCTGCCCCTAAAAGTAATCCAATTCACCCAGCATCAGATTGAGTTGGCTATGTCCAAGGCAACCAAAGGATCTCCGGAAAAACCTTCTGGATTTGTTAACATCATTAATTAATTGTTGGGCATTTAACAGAATCCTCCTGCGTGCCACCTGTTTCCCAGGAAAGAGCATTTCTTCCAGCCAATCTTAGCCTAGAAACGGTTCAAAGGAGCTGCCTTGGAGGAGAGGGAAATTTTAAATGGCAGCCATTTTGTGCCATGCAAGTGCTGTGCTCCTCCTCATATCCTGGGAGAGATGCCATGCTTGGCTGGATGGATCCTTCTGGACTGCACTGGAATCTTTTCTTGACAGACTAGTTTGATTCATTTTGATTATTAATTTATTACTACTAGCTAGTCTTTTCTCCATTCTTTTCCCATGGAGAACAATGAGCAGACATCTGATCTGATTTCAATGGAAATGGAACCCAGTGAATCTTCATGATACCACAACAATATTTCTTAAATTACAATGTGGAATTAAAATAATAATTTTTACAGTGCCCACTCCTAGTGGATACATTGTCAGCATTTTGCACTATAGTAGCCAGTGGCATCTATCAAGAAATTGTGAAGAACCTGATTGCAAATTTACTTTGGTACCGTGGTAGGCACTGAATGAACAGAGAGACACCTATATAGTGAGTCTCCACTTAATAATCTCAAATGGATTTTTCCCCTTTAATTTTATACATATTATTAATTGACAGAGGTGGCAGTGGCAAACAGGGGATGGGGTGGCCGTGGTGAGAAAGCAGCCTGTAATACAAACTGAGCCATTCAAATTCATTCAGATACATCTGAACAGCACAGTGAATTAATGGCTTCCTTACTGCAATTAGTGAGCAGGTTGTAAGCCAAATTGGTGTGTTATCAAGTATCTCTTTTTGTGACACATTCCATTGTGTCTGGTAGGATTCTAGACAATTTTCTAATTAGCAAAATGCTAATTAATAAAAGTTGCTTCTAAAAGTATGCACAGATTGTTTCAGCAAGTGCTTTACTGCCCATCATTCTTTGTAAGATGATGGGTTTGGACAGTTGCTCTGAGGAAGAGGATAAGTGCCTGTCTGGTGTCCGCTGCAAAAGTTGCTGCAAACCAAGCCAGCATCTCAAACTCCCTCTGACCTCACAGAAGAAGCACAGCCGTCAGTGCATCTAGAGATGGCTTGAATGCAGGGGTCTGCTGGAAAATTGCAGACCCTCTCTGGGGTTTTGTTCTGATGGTTCATTTCTTAGCTTTCCTTTTCCCCAAGACTAACTAACCCTCAAACTATTAAGGCCAGCAGGTTCATGTATGGCAACACAACATACCATGATAGCATGGGCTCAAGTGGACACCCTGGTATCACTTACTGTTATCTCAAGGATCACCTTCTCCCATACAGACCTGTCCATGCACTGAGGTTATCATCACAGGTCCTTCACATTTGAGACAGATGGTGGTAATAAGAAAAGGGCCCCCTGTATAGTGCTGCTGGGGTTTTGGAATCCCCCCCCTCAAGAAAATCAGCCTCATCCCACTCTTGCTGACATTCTACCACATGTTAAAGATGTTCTGTTTTGAGAATGGGAGTCCCTGGTTATGCTGCTGACAATTAGTTTAATGTTCATTTTACAATGCTGGCTCAATTCTGATTTTAATGGCATTGGTCACACTGTGAAGAGGAGAAGAGACTGGATTTATACTTCACTACCCAAAGGTGTCTCAGAGCGGCTTACAAACTCCTTTCCCTTCCCCTCCCCACAACAGACACCCTGTGAGGTAGGTGGGACTGAGAGAGCTCTGACAGAAACTGTTCTTTTTCAAGAACAGCTGTGCCAGAACTATGGCTTGCCCAAGGTCATCCAGCAGGTGCAGGTGGAGGAGTGGGGAATCAAACCCAGTTCTCCCAGATTAGAGTCCGTGCACTTAATCACTATACCAAACTGGCTCATGTTGATTGTAACCAGGGATGGGCACAAACTGCATGACGAGCCAAAATTTGGGCTGAATTTCAGCTGGATTGGGACTTGGGAGGCAACATTCATCATGCATGTGCTTGCCAAACAAATCTCCAAATTTTGGGGTATGGTGGCAGGGCTGATTGGGGTGGCTCAGGAAAACGAAACCAACCCAGAAAACTGAGCATGGAACTGCAAGGCAATGGTGGGGGTGGTATTTTCCAGACTTGGAAACACCAGCAGGGACCCTCCAAAGCAAGACAGGCACTGCTGCTTGCCAATAACAGAGCTCCTATTCATCACAATGGGATCCGACGCTATATAAGCCCAAGTGGAGCACATGAGTCCTCTGATGGTTTTTGGTTGGAGTTGGAGACAGAGAGGGAGGTGATAACTTTGAGAGCTTTGCTGGGTGTGTGTGGGGATTGCTTGCTCCATCAGGGGCTGGGGGGGGCTTTGCTTTGTCCCAGGTTCCTCCTCTGTTGCCCATTCTGCTTTTTGTTTTCTTTTTTTGCTGTGAAGTGTGTGTGTGGGGGGGATCGGAATCGGGAAGGGATAGTTCTCTCATTTCTGGGCTGCTTTTTGTTTAGGGGGATTTTCCTGCTGCCACTGCCAGAGAGTGCCTTCCTTGGTGCTTATTACCCCCTCCCCTTTCTTCCATTTTACTCCAGACCCCCCCCCCCGAGCTTTCATTCAACCATTTGGGTTGCAGTTGGATTAAGTCTTGAAGGAGAGATTGCTCCTTGGGGACTTGGAGGATGGCTGCCTTTTGTCTGGGGCTTCTCTGCCTGCCTTGCTGTTTCCCTTTCTGCCAACTTAGACCTCCAACCACTTGATCATAAACTCTTCTGGGCTGCAGGGTGTTAAGCCTTGGGGGAATTGCTGCTGACTTGGGGACTTGGGTGATGTACTGCCCCTTAGTCCTCCATGCCATTTTATACACTCACAAACACACACACTGGGGCTGGGCTGTTGTTTGTTTAGGGGGCTTTTCTGCCTGCCTGTTTCCCTTTCTGTGCCCATTCTGCTTTGGGGGGATTGCTCCAGCCTTGGGACTTTCACTTTAGTCCTCCACATACACACTGGGACTGAGCTCCTGTTTCCTTAGGGGGCTTCTCTGTCTGCTTGCCTCTTTCCCCTTCCTGCACTCCCTTTGCCTTGGGGACTTGGGTGACGTACTGTCTTTTAACTATGCTAGTTGATGGCTTTCTAAAAAAAAAAAAAAATGCTATTCTGTTCTTAAATTATTTCAACCCACCCTGGTGTTCTGTTGTAGATGGAAGGGCAAAATATATACAGGCAGGCAGCTGCTCTGTCTGCTTAGCTAACCTGCACTGCTGAAAGAACAGGACATTAACGCACATGAGAATGTTTGAAAAGCTCAAGTAACCAGCACCATGGTCAGCAACTAGTTCTGCTGAAGAGCTGTGTTGTGGGGAGGGGAGGACCAAAGAGGGGAGGACCCCATGCCTGCAGCTAAAATCCTGCTACTAGGATCAAAAATGGAGGCAGCCACATGTAACTGTGCTGTGAAGTTTCCCCAGCAATTATCAGGGGGGGAATGGTAATCAAAACACCCTGACCAAAATTAGTTTTCCTGGGAAATTTTGCTGACCCTGGTAATCATGCAACTCTAACTGAAGACTGATCAAGTATTGGGTTGGGGTAGTACTTTATTATCAGGAACACTATTTAAAGAAACATCCCCAGTGTACATGGACTGTGTATGATCATTCTTCATGGCATATTTCTGGTTCCATGCACTGACTGCACACTTATGCACTTTATCAATCATGATTGTTTAGATATGTGTGTCAGATGCATGAATCACTTTTCCTACAAGATGACTGGGAACCTACAGTGATAGCTGTGGTATAGTCATGACATTTGAACACTGGACCACAACCAAGGGACACTGATTTTATTTTTTGCAATTCAATCTAGAATATGCCCAAGGAAAAAGACCGTGAACCTTGCTGTTCCCCCCCCCACTCCAGACTTTTTGCCTTGCCCGCTACACATTATTCTTATGTTACACAACTGTTTTCTTCAAGGACTGCCCCACACTAGGGGCCTACTTTTCAATGTCAGCCCTGGAAATTGTTGGGAAATAATAAAGACAAGAGTGCTGCTGAGCATGGACAGAGTACAGTTCTGCTGCTAGCAACCTTAGAAAAGGTCTACCCATTCTTCCTTTTTACTGCTGCCAGGAATCCCCCTTCTCCTCCTGCCATGTTCTGAACTGTTTCACTCATTACAAAGACCAAACCCAAACCCAATATTTAGCCCACTTGATTACTTTACACTTGACTATGGTTCATTTGAGTCTTTTTAAAGATGACAGAATCTGGATATCCGGAACATGCTTGGCATGGAAATGAAGAATTTCCACGACAGTCCTCGTTCTCTTACCCACCCCATCACTCGTCTGCAGGAACAAATGCTTTGCGTCTACGAATAATACAGGCAATCGGGACCACAGAAATGGAAACATGGGAAAACCAACGTGTGCATTTGCTCATAGTGTAGGGTCTCTGGCACTGAAGGCGTGTGGGTTGGGGTTAGGACACACTCCGATTTCTTGAAACAACTAAAGGAGCGAGATCTGTTCCGTCATCACGAGATGAATCTGCATGTGTGAATGAGCCTGGAGCTGCGGGCAACCGAAACTCTCTGCTTGATGGACGCGTTTGCAAAGGCGGCTGGAGGGTTCCTGTTTCCATTTTAGGTCTGCACGGAAACCATCTTCGGTGCACGCCTACCAATGTAACGTGTGAAGGCAGGCCTTGCCCAGACACTGACACAGACAGCCCCCCTTCCCGCCCCGTTTCCCCCAGAACCAATCACGCCGGCAGCGGCGAAGGAGTTGAGGCGCCTCCTGCCTCCCGTTCCCTCCTCCTCCTCTGGCCGCTTCATCATGTAGGCAACCGGGCCCCTTCCCTCTTTGCATGGAGCAGGGCGCTTGACGTCAGATCAGATCTATGAATATTGCACGAAGAAGCCGGATTGCGAGCGCGGCCGCGGCGGCTCGATGTAGGCAAGGGCTCTTTCCTGCAGGGGAGCGTGGCGGGCAGGAGGCGCTCATCGCCGCCGCTTTGGAGCAGGAGGAGATCCGGCGCTTCCTGGCCCAGGGCGAGCGAGGAGGCCGGGCGTGCGGGCGGCCGGGCTTGGTGCTGCACGGCGAGGAGGAAGTTCTGGGCTGCGCTTTCCTTCCCCACCGCCAGGGGGCCCCCGGGGAATGTGACCTCAGCGGCCGGCACTGGGGCAGGAGCCGCGGGAGGCTGCCGGGGAACTCCTGCGCCGCCGCCGCCGCCGCCGCCGCCTCTGCCGCCAACTCGCTCCCGCCGCCGCCGCCGCCCCCCGCCGCCCACCTAGTGCCAGCCAGCATGGCTGCGAAGGAGCGGCAGAAAAGCAAAGTGACCAAGGAGAGCGTCACCCTGTTGCCTTGCTTTTATTTTGTGGAGGTGAGTCCAGCCTTGTAGGGAATGCACAGTCCGGGGTGCTTGGGTTTAAAACCGATTTCTGCCCCTAGGAAACTGCCTGGCGAGAAGACCACGTTCCTTTCCTTGGCCGTCTGCTGGGCTTCTTCTAGCTGTAAAGCTCAGAGATCGGGAGCCGCGCAAATTGGCCTGTCTGTATCAGTATTTTGCTCCTGGACTTTCAATTGGGGAGGGGTGCAGATCCTTGGCTATCATGGCTGGCAGTCGTGCCTGGAAACCGATGGGTCTCCTGATCTCATCTCTAGACAGGTGGGAGGCGCCAGGGATGCCTCGATCACAGCCATTAAAAAAAAACCCCTGCCTTGATTCCCATCTTCTTCCTAGTTCCTAAAAACTGAAGGGAATTTTGCAAATGGAGGGGGGGGGGGTAGCTTGGTGAGATCATGTCACGTGCACAGGATCATCCCACTAGGAGGGAATGTGGGTAGGGGCAGACGTGTGCTAGTCGAGCGTTATCAGAGAGAATGAAAATGGGAACGGGGTAGTTACAGTTGTGCTTCATAAAAGGTTATAAATGCATGTACATGTACAGACATATTTCCAGCTAAGGACTAAAGATTAGTTATGGCTGCTCTTTGTTAGGATGCCACAAGCCCTGCTCTGCCTTGGGTTGGGCTGCTTCTGACAGCACCCTGTGTTAAGGCACTTGCTGCAATGTGTTTCTTTACAGCCCAGGGGCCATCAAGAGGGTCTCTGATTCAGACGTTTGTTGACAGCTCAGTGAGCAAGTGGTAAATCCTTGCGAGGGCAAGGATGGTGAGAGAAGACGTGTGAGTGGGTGAGTGAGTGTGTGTGTGTGTGTGTGTGTGTGAGAGAGAGAGAGAGAGAGAGAGAGAGAGAGAGAGAGAGAGAGAGAGAGAGATCCAATCTGTTTTTGTTTTAGAGGCAAGTCAGCAGCGGACAAGTAAACTTCTCAGGTCATACCCTGCCTTGTTTCAGTGGCTACTTAAGTTGACCTGTCAGGATAGCTCTGTCTATAATGGCAAGTAGCCATTTACAGAATGTGAGTGTCACAGGTTAGTTGCACTGATTACATGGTGTTTAAGGCAGTGCCGGATCCCAGCATCTGCAAGTAAAGGGTGGTATTAAAGGGACAAGATTTTAGGTGGTAACCGGTGATTCTTTAAAACTTGGCCCTGAATAACTGCATTCATTCTTATGATTATTCAAGTAACACAAGGTTGTCATAACTACCTGCCAGAGCAAAAACACTTAGCTTAAAAGCATGATAAAAGGGGTGTGTTTCATCCCATTTAAGAATTGTTTCCCCTAAAGCTTCTACTTAGTCTTTTTTACTTCATAACCAAGAAATTAAAAAAAAACCCTGTGGGGTACATAGAACATTAACTTAAAGAAGGCAGAAATTCAGCTTGTTACAGAATGTGGCTTGTGTGGTAAAATGTCAATGGAACGTTCTAGCAGGCCCACTCATGGGCCTTCCATACCAGCCTTATGTGATGGGAATAGCAGCTACCCACATGATGTCTCCATAGTCTTCCAGAGCTGAGGGAAGTGGGCCCTGTGCCATTGGAAACATTCCACCACTGACAGGTGCTTTCAAGGAACATCATAGAAAGGGAACCTTAATTTGTGAATCATCAGATCCTTTGCTTCCTGAAGCTTTTGTCACTCAATCAGGTGGAACAGCCATTAAAAAGAAATCAGAAGTCATTGTAGTCTCATGGTTTTACCCAAAATGGCAATGCAGGGAGATTCAAGGGATACTGCTTGTGTTGGGCGCTTCTGTGGTATATTTAGTGTGTGTGTGTATATACATACATACATACATACATGTAATAGACATCTCCCCCCCCCCCCCGGATATCTGGGTGATTTAGTTTGGTCCTTTTGGGTGGAGCTCTTGTTTCAGTTTCCAATTTTGTATGTTAGCTGTAGTTGCTGGTTGTGGGAGTTGTCCCATTGCAATAAACAGCTGATGTTTTGAGATTGGTTGTCTCTGCTGAATGGACCTGAGAATGGGTACCTGAGTGAGTACTCTAACCTGGGAACCCACAGCCAAACGGGGATGTTACAGGTATCAGAAGTTGGTCTATATCTCCTTTGGGTCTCCAGCGATGAATAGGAAGGTTCCAGGTTGCATCCCTTGTAAAGCAATGGAGCATTTCAAGCTTTCATGAGATGTATCCTTTGTGGGAAATCCAGGGGGAGAACTGGAGGAGATGGGAACAAAAGTCGAAACTGTACCTTGAAGTCACTGAGGCTGAAAAAGGGTCTGAGGATTACAAAATTGCAGTCGTGCTTCACTGCATAGTAGACAAAGCCCTTGAAGTTTACAGTAATTTGCAAGATGTGTTTGCAGATCCTAACAACAAGACCCTGGCAGAGGTTTCAGCAGCTTCCACGCAACATTGTGTTCATTCAGAGAATGACTCCAGAGGCTCCTGGGAGTTCCCTTTTGGGATGAAGCAAAAATCCCAAAACTTTTGCTCTGGTTCAAATGGGAAACTGCAGGGTGCCTGCAGGTGAAACATCCCTGTGGTTGCTCTGCCCACAACCAATCCAGGGCGGGAATGGAGCTAAACTGTGCTTCCAAAATGGTGGCGCCAAGTGCTCCTTTTCTGTTCATCTCCCTTTCAGCCTGCCCCCCTCCCATTTCATAGCTGAGCCACTATGTAGAGTTATGCCTTGCGTCAGCTGTGAAGGGGGGGAAGAAAGGGCTGTGGGGCTCCCAGAAAAAGTCATGTCACATGGGCACTTCTCTGCTGATGTGGCAAAGGGGAAGGGGGTGGGGATGGTGCCAGCAGGAAGTGGCGTACGCATGGAGTGTGTGGATACTGTCCCTGCCTGCTTTCACACCACTCACTTATGCTTGTTTGTGGGTGTGCTGTTTTGCACCCTCATGTTGAAGTGGCCCAGGACCTGAACAGCTTTGCCAAAAGAAAGTATTAAAATACTTTAGATTAGTCTTGCAGTTGTTTGCTGATTTCAAAGTATCCAGCAGAACATGGTGAAGCTATTATGGTGAGCAGAATCACGGAGTGCAGCTCTTTCTGAACAGTATCACGTAAAGGTAGAACTGGATGACACAAGGGGCCCTGGCATAAGGGACATGATGTCATCTGGCTTCAAGTTTCCCACCCGCTTAAGTGGCAGCCAATCAAATGGAAAAAGGAAACTCAGAACACAACAATGTCATTTTGTGCATTTCCTTTCTGTACATATATAATTGAGGGGAAATAAACTTTCAGTGTCAGCGGTGCATCCCTACTATCATCTAGTTACTACCTCTTCCAGCTGTGGGGCTGCATATTTCAGTCAGGGTTGCCACGTCCCCCCTGGCCACCAGCGGGGGATGGGGGGGTAGGGTTGCCAGATCCAGGTTGGAAAACTCCAGGAGATTTGGGGGTGGAGGCTGGGGAGGACAGGGATCTCAGTATGGTACAGTGCCATGGAGTCCACCCTCCAAAACATTCATTTTCTGCAGGGGAACTGATCTCTGTAGTCTGGAGATGAGCTGTAATTCCGGAGCATCCCCAGGTCCCACCTAACATTAGAGAAGCCAATGTTGGATCAGGCCAATGGCCCACCTGGAGGATGGCAACCCTGGTCTCCTCTATAAAGAACGTCCTGTGTACATGGTCATACAGTTCTAGAGTGGGAATGGGTTTATTGCCCCCTGCTTAATCCAGGCAATCAAAAGCTACAGTGTCCCCGATGGATGGCTGTCCAGACTCAGCTTGAAAAGAGTCTCCCATTCTCCGAAGTAATTCATTCTGTGATCGAGTCATGCTTACCATTAGAAAGTTCCTCCTAATGCTGAACCTTGATTTACCCTCCAGTCACTAAACACACTAGAAAACTAGCCTGTCAAAGGAAAGTACACTGGCTGATCGTTCTTCCTTACATGCTGATTTTCCATGGATAAGGAGGGGGTGTTACATGTAGGATGCAGCATTGAAAAAGACCTACAGGCTGGAGTGGTACAGTCTCAAGATAGTGATCCTGTGCAGTTTATTTTTGGATACAATAATTTTACCACAGCATACCTGGAACTCAGTATCACTCTGACAGAACCTCATGGAGTCATTCTAATACAGCTTCTGGAGGACTGTAGCTTGGAGGACTGTATACAAAGGAAGCAAATATCAAGAATAACTTGCTTTGAACAATGGAAAAATTATAACACTCTGCTGACTGTTAACAAAATGAAATGAATGTTAGCAAAAGAAGGAAGCCAGTGTGGTGGTTTGAGCAGGGGTCCTTCACTATTTTGAGCCTGTGGGTACTTTTGAACTTTTGAGAAAGTGTAGGCAGGTACCACCAATAGTTGCCATGGGAGTTATGATCAATCACAAAATGGCTGCTGGAGATTCCAAACTAAGTGTCCTTTATTTGATAACGGGGGCAGCTAAATCAGAAAGGGTGGTCCCTGCAAATCCAAAGATGATGCCTCCTGGGATCTTCTGAAGTGCCTCCTGTTCCAGTTAGTTAGAAGAAAGCCAGGATTAACCGTTTGCTTTGGGAAGAAGCAAGTGGGTGTTAGGAAATACATCAATGTGACCAATGAGGCCATGGCCACCACTCTGGAGATCATTGAATTAGAGTGTTGGTCTAGGAACTGAGATAATCTGAATTCAGATCCCCACTCTTCAGTGAAACTTGTTGGTTGATCTTGGGCCTGTCATTCAGATTAACCTACCTTGCAAGGTTGCTGTGAAGATAAAATGAGGAATTCTTACCATTCCTGGTGTAAGAAAGTTTATTTAGCTGATTTATGCCCTGTCCCTTCTTTCAAGGAACTCAAGGAAGCATCTCCTCATTTCATTCTCACTACATCCCTGAGAGGTATATTAGGCTGAGAAAAAGTGACTGGAGTTCATCTTGTGAGCTTCGTGGCTGAGTGGTGACTTGAACTTTGGTCCTGATCAGATACTCTAACCATTATACCACACTGGCTCTTGAATACACTGAATGTCTAAGTAATATGCTTTCTGTGCAAAGGAAGTGTTCTTTTAAATTGGGTATTTCAGGAGCAGAATGTTCTTGAATTATTCTAGAAACTGTCTCAATAAGGATTCAGTTCTCAGGATTTTGCAGACACTTGTTCCTCTCGGAATTGCTCTGGGATCATATTAGCAGGATTCCTGAGATGAACTAGGTCAACCAGATAGCATGCTGGAGCTTAATCTCTCTCTCTCTCTCTCTCTCTCTCTCTCTCTCTCTCTCTCACACACACACACACACACACACACACACACACACACATATATATATATACACCTGTTTCTTTACATTTAGGTAGATGAGGGTTCCTGAGTGCACACAGACAGATAGCAGCCATGAGTGTGAGGCCCTTTCTTATTAAAATTTGATGGCTTACCAAATCCCTAGCTAAATATTAAATCATCAGGTGAGGTTTTGTGGATTTGCCAGAACTTTGTACTATCGTGGATGTTATAAGTTAAATTTGTTTAGAAATACAGAACTACATTTCAAGCTTATAAAATATATAAAGTATAAAAAGTGTCTATGTACACACACACGTACAATAAAACCTAGTTTCATTGAGGTGGTAAACGGATGTCTGTGATGTGCTGCTTCAGATGCCAGATGAGGGACTTGCATGATTAAATGTTCCTCCATACAAAGTATTTCCTCCACATTCCTTCATTGTTAGATGCTGGAGAAGGATTCTAGCCTAGTCTACTTCATGATATGCTAGCTTTCTATATACAGGGAGGACCATTCAGTCATGGGACTGAATGGTACCGTCTGAAGGGGTACCGTCTCTAGTCACATCTTAGCCAGCTCAGGGAGAAGCATACCTTAGTTCTGTATAAACCACACAAGGAATCAGGGTTCTTGTCATAAAGGTTTCAGTATCCTAGCTAGATGATCTGTAGAAAGCAAAAGCAAGCCTGGTCTGCAGTGCTCTCCAAGGTTTGCAGTCATGACAACAACCAACCTTGAGCCAAGCCAGACTTGTCTTTTATGAAGGCCAGATTGCATTTGGATTGGCATCTCAGCAACCGTCTGTGGTGCTCCATTTGTCAGTTTATGTCCACAGTTCTGTAGAAGGACTTCAAGCTTGAAGTTTCTAGGGCCAGTGCTCTAGAATTGGTTGCAATAGAGCAAGGACTTTGAGTATAGTGGATAGAAATGTAAAATGAGAGTAACTGGGACCTATGGTGGGTAGCCATGTTGGTCTGAAGCAGAACGAAGTCTGAGTCCAGTGGCACCCTTAAGACCAACAAAGCTTTGTTCAAGGTATAAGCTTTTGTGTGCAAGCACACTTTTTTTTTTACACTGTACCTGAGGAAATGTGCTTGCCCATAAAAGTTTATACCTTGAATGAAACTTTGTTGGTCTTAAGGATGCCACTGGACTCAAATGTTCTTCTGGGACCCATGAGGTTAAAGGTTATGATAATTAATAAGATTAACAACTAGAGAAGCCAAAGTAGGTCTTGGGCAATCAAAACTCCGATCCTGAGAGACCCTAGAAGATAGCTGTTTGCCCACTACTGGCTTTACTAGGTCATGCAAGCCTTTGTGCCTGCTTCATTCTTTGAGCTACTGTAACTTTGTTAAGAAACCAAGGCCCTGGCAGCTAGAACATCACTTGAATATTCCTGTAATGACATAGCCTGGTCTTATTTATGCTTAGATATTAGGTTTCCTGATAAGGAGGTACTCTGTGAACAGGAGAAACCTGCAGCCTACTGGAAAGGACAGGGCTGGGTCAAGGTATTTTCTTATGGTACAATCCTAGTTCCTGAGCTCAGGACGGGCTTGTGGAAAATAAACTAGTTTCCTGCAATATAATTTTCTTGTATTTTTATTTTCTTCAACATTACATTTATATGTATTCATGAGTAAAGTTCTCTGAACATTTGTTGAATAACCAGTCCTTAAATGCTGTAAGAAAACACACAAACAAATAGAAAATAAAACTTAGGCCAAGGTTAGAAGTCACTGTGTTGTAAGCCACTTGCTTTAGACATGCAATTTGTTCTCAAGGATGCAGAACAGAGATTCTAGATGTCAAAATTAATGCAATTAACTTAAGAGAGTACTGTGTTTACTCAAAAGGAAGACAACCCTGTATGTAAGAAAAACCCCTTTAAAATGTTATACATAAAAAGGAAGTTTATTATTGGATGTAACTGTAATGTATGCAAATGTAAGAACCCCCCCTTTTTTCACGCATACCTGTGAAAAAACCTAGACTTGCATTTGTAACTATTTTAATATTAAGACAACTGTTGACACAGTCCTTTAAAACAGATAAGACAGGCTGACTATTAAAGTGATCCTAAACAGCTGACCAGCCATAGTTATCCTGTGCAGCACTAGAATGAGCACTGACTGTGTTAAGGTTAACAGTTGTGAACTCTAATTGGGGTGTTTGTCAGTGCCCTTTCTCTCCCACTCCTCATATTCCATTTCCCACCATCAGCACCAACAAATCAGATGTAATCTGAGAGGGAGTGTGGCAAACACACCCTTTCTCCTTCCCCTTCACGTTCCCTTTCCATTTCCCCCTAAATCCTACTTCCCAACAACAGTAACCTGTGAACCATTAGGGGTGTTTGCATGCATGTACATGAAGCCAAACCAAGCAGGAGAAGCATGATGACAGTCCATCTCTCCCTGGAATGGGACTGGGAGGAAGGCAAGAAGGTATGGAAGTTGAAGAAAGATGGAAGGTACAATAGACACAGAAAAGCAAAGAGCCACTGCACTTGTGCGGCCTCTTTTGAAAAGACTTTGCAAAGTAAGAGACAGCTCTGCCACTGGAGACATCTGGCACCTAAGCCTGACCCACACTGATGGCACTCACCTTGTTATTCCATCCTGAGCAGCTTAGTGAGAGACTCATGGAAATATTTTGTTTCAATGGAGGATCCAGGTTTGGACACCTGTGGCCTTAGGGTCTGAGAGTTCTAGGGTGCTCCATGCCAAAGCTATGGATCACTGGAAAAATGTGTGGATAAGTTCAAAACCTGTGGAAATCCTACTTTATCTGTAGATCCTGTATTTAGAGTGCAGTGAAATTGGGCAGTAGGTTTAGGAGAAACAAAAGAAAGTCTGTGGTCACATGACATATTAATTCAAACAATTTATTGACAAAAAGATATGCTGATGGGTACTATATTTGATGGCTTTATAAGGGAACTCTGCAGATGCATGGAGGATAGATCTGTCAGTTAAATATGATGGCTTGAAATAACTACCTCTGAACAATACCTGCTGGGGAGAAAGACACAGCAAGTTAGACTATTACTTTCATGCCCTGTTAGTGGACTTCCTGGAGGCATCTGCTTGGCCATTGAGGGGGAAAAGGTTGTTGGACTAAATGGACCTTTGGTCTGGCCTAATGGTCTGGTCACAACTATTTTTATATTCCATTGTCTATGAACTCTTGAGATCTCTGCTGCTGTATTTGGGGTGGGGGGGTTCCTTCACTGATAGACAGATGGGCTGGCTCTCAGTATCTTTGTGAGTAAATTATGTCCTGGTTTCACTTAAGGCTTTTAACAGTGAGGTTGTCCCAGGATAGTACATGTTAGGGGATTTGGTAGCATAATCATCCGGTGTCACCACTCACATGGGTCTGTCAAGAAGGCTCAGAGTGAATTCAAAGGGAAGGCACAGAATTGTTCAATGCACATTCCTGAACAAAGAGCACTGACAGCTTGGAAGACAAAACCCCTTTGACACTATGCAGCTTTTACAGCTGAAATGATTACAGGATTACTGTACAAAGGAGTCATATTCATTACATGGATCTAATTGTGGATTCAGGCCACCAACTTCCTTTTGGGAAAGGATATTCTGCAGCTGCTACATATTCATACAGTAAGGGTTTCAAGGAGTCCAAAGTGTATCCATTGCAAGCTCTGTCCTATTTTAGGACTCTAACCCATTGAAGATGTGATGGCTCCAGAACTAGTCACCTGCTGTGCAGATATCTGCAATGACCTTCAATTGCTTCAGTATTCCCAAAGCTTATTGGTTTTCAGATGGTGTCCCAAGAAACCGTACAACACCTTGGAATCTGTGTTTTAACATCTACCTGGCTCTTTTAAAGTCAGCATCCATCTCTCTCCTGTTTCTTCCCTTGATAGTAGCCCATCTCTCCTGTAATTAGTCAAGCTACTGAGCCACAGCAAGGAAGAGGCACTGACTCTGCTATAATTATGGGGAGGACCCCACTCTTTTCTAGAGGCAGCCAGTACTGGAACAAGCTCCCTGGAGTGACTCCTAATGATGACATTTTTGGTGGATTCCATGTGGAATGTACACACATCCAAGCCAAATCTTCTATAAGCCCATGCGGCACACCATGCCTCAATCCTATGATGGCCATGTGAAAGCAGAAGTAGGACTATTGAGCTGGCAGTTCCAGAACAGAGCAGCATGACTCTCCTGCTCTGCTTGTGTCTGCTTCAGTGTCCAAAGGATCACCACCACCACCCGTCCTCTGCAAGCGCCAAGGAAAATGCATGGAACGGAAGCTCACTAGGAACCACCAATAATGGCTTGGCATGGTAGCCAAGCGATTATTTGTGGTTCCTAGTGAGCTTCCCTTTCATGAGTTTTCCCTGGTGGATCCCTGCTCAAATCTTGTAAGGATTTCCTGGGTGAAATCAGAATCGACATATAAGAGTTTTGAAAAATCAACTCAGCTGAAGACCTGTTGCCATCATGGATCTGTCTTGAGGATTTAGGATCCAATTCAGCATCAGTGACATTTGGGGTCTGGTCACATGGACCTCTTACTGCGCTAGTTTTCCCGCAATTCTTATATCCGCAACATTTTATATCGCTTGGAGGTGGTCAGACGGTCCCTCTGTCTTCCGCTTCCCTCGCGCGAAGTACTGTTCACACAGGCGGGGTGGGTTTTTTTGGTTTTTTTTTTAATCTGGGCATGCGCTCGTCTTCCCATGCACTCAGGCGTACATACAAACCTTCGCTGTCCTTTCTCCTACCCGCTGGCAGCAAACCCCCCCCCCCAAACCCAAGCACAGGAGCCGGGAGTGCCAGACCCTCCTCGGAGTGGGCGAGAGGTTTAGGAGGCGCGAACCCTGTCGCCTAACTTTTCACTCCCCTTCGGGCAAGAGGCACTGCCCGGGCTTCGTCCCCTGCCTGGCGGCGGCGGCTTCCCTTCCCAGCCCGTCTCCTTTTCTCTCCCGCGGCGTCTTGCACTGATAAGCGAGGGAGAAGCAGCAGGCGAGGGAGCGGGTCTGTGTATGTGCAGCTGCCATGCGGAGAAGGGACCGGCCCAGGTGGGGAGGCGGTGTGGGTAGAACGAGTTGGGAGAGCGAGCGAGAGCGGCTCTGACTGGCTAGCTGGCCGGCCGGCGCACACACCCGGGAGCGGCTTTGTACTTGCTCGCTCCCTCCCAACAAAGTTCCCGGCTCTGCCTGTGCTCAGCAGGTTTTTTTGCTCGTTTGACAGCTGGGCACAGACGGCGGCCTCGGTGGGATCTAAAAGACCAAAATAAAAGCTAGCGCCTGTTTGCACAAGCGCATAGCTAAAACCGGAAACACAAAAAAAAACCCAACGGGGGGAGGGTAGCGCGGTCACGGCGGATTGCTGTCCAGATAACAAAACCGCGGATACAAAGCGCGAGATGTCGGAAAACACCTGTTCCAACGGGTGTCAAAAAAACGCGGATAAAAGAGCAGAAACCACGGGACTCTGCCGGCTTCGGTGCGGGAGGCGGGTTTGCCTATATAGACAGGAACCTTTAATGCGCGAGGAATCAGCAGCGAATCCCGCACTAAACGTCCGTGTGAACACACCCTTGCTGGAGGTTTGCACTTAAATAACTGAGACTGAAGTGCATCTAACCTAGTGCTAGAGTAGACAATGACTATAAACTTTATATTAGGGTCCAGATGTCTCTTTCTTATTATTCATCTGGGTATCAATATTGGTCTGAATTAGCAGAACAAAGTTTGAGTCCAGTGGCACCTATAAGACCAACAAAGCTTTATTCAAAGGGTAAGCTTTCATATGTTAAGCAAGTGCACACTTTGAATAAAACTTTGTTGGTCTTAAAGGTGCCACTGGACTCAAACATCTCCCTCTTATTATGTATCTGTCTCTCTCTTACTGTGTATATTGCAGATCTGGAAGTGTCGTAGGCCGCATCTCTGCTTAAAATATAAGCTTATGCTTCCTTCAAAGTGATTCTGGGAACTGTAGTTTGGTAAGGATCTTGAGAATTCTATAAAAGCCTCCAGCTCCCGGGAAAAGGGATAGGAATAAACCGAACCATGAAATTCACCATCAATTTTGCCCTGATTGTGCTTTGTGAACTGAAGTTCATGATGGGTCTACTGTCATGAACTTCCATGAGCTTTTGAAGCAGTTCGTGGATAGAGCAGAAATCAGGGGTTTAAAGGGACTCCAGGTCCCTTTAAACTCCTGCTTTCTGTTCCCCAGGAAAGCTGCAAAAACAGCTGAGCAGCAGGGAACACTTCCCCACTGCTCAGCTGTTTTTTGGGCTTTCTTGTGCAGTCTCTTTAAAGGGACTACACAAGAAAGCAAAACAGCTGTGTAGTGAGGAATGTCTCTCTGCCACTCAGCTGTTTTTCAGGAACACATCTCCTGCACTCAGCTTTTTTTCAGGGTTTCTTGTGCAGTTCCTTTAACAAAAAAGCAAAACAGCTGAGCGGCGGGGAGCACCTCTCTGCCACTCAGTTGTTTTTTGGGCCTTCTTGTACACTCCCTTTAAAGGTTAAAGGAACTGCACAAAACAGCCTGAAACAGCTGAATGGTGGGAAGCAGGCTGCTCCCTGCCGCTCAGCTGTTTTTTCCAGGTTTTCTGCAAACCCTGTATAAAGGGACTGTGGTCCCTTTCTATGGGATTTACAGGACCATGCAATGGTTTGGTTCATGAACGAAGCTCCTTGTTCAGTTCAGTTTGTAGTTCTGTTCATGGTTTGGCCACAAACTGACACGAGCCACGTTTTTTTGATTTGTGCCCATCCCTACCCAGAACTACATTTAAAATGGGGAAAATGGCTATTAAACAAATTTCAAGTTTGTGATATAGACTGTGAGCACCAGTTAAGGGCCATAAATATATTTACAGATGTAGAGAAATATTACAAATAATGAAAATATATAATTCATACCACTAAGAGAAATACCATGGTTTGTGCAATCCATTGTATGAATTATTAGCTTCCCCATCACCATTTAGCCACTGTGCACAGAAACACTGAAATGCTACCAGATTGTCCATTACAGTAACAGAACTGTGTCACCTTTTAAAAAATAAATGTGGCCTCTTTGATACTTCTTTAAGAAAAGAAAAAGCCTCCTCTGTATGCAATGCTATCCCTCTGCTCAATAGCTAACCACTGAAAGTGTATCTCATTGATTTATGCACATCCTACTAATGTTAGATGCAGGTTATACATCTGTATGCAGAGTAAAGTACACTGACTGTGTTTTGATATTATCAAGAAAGATAATTGAGAGTTTTTTTAAAGGTTGTTCTAACCATAGAGCATTAAGGAAGCATGCACTGTTTTGATGGTACATTGTCATAAAAAAGGACATATTTTGTTCTTATTGCATTATGCTGTGTTAGAATGTGGGGGGAGGGTCTGATTTATGCAGAAGTCTGCTCCAGATGGGCTGGGATTTAGCCCTCATGTGTTGCAAGGACAGGGATTATTATTATTATTATTTCTTTTTCTGCAATACAGGATGGGGGAAAATTGTATGTGTAACCCTTGTGTTCCCAGAATCAGGTTGAAATAATGTTCCATTTATTCTACCATGCTTAGCATGGGGTACAGGGAAATTTCAGAACAAAATCTGAATGTTGTAGCTCTTTGTTATGTGTGACAGCTCTTCCTATTTTTGTTGTAACTTTCTGCTTGCATTTTTCTAGGACTTTTTTTCAGCAGTATAGACAGCTTAAAATCCATCCCTATGTCAGTTTTTGAGTAGATATGGGTTTCAGTCCCCAAACAATAACTGATATGTTTGATGCATTATAGTTCTGGTAGAGTGCCTCTGAACATGCACAGAGAACATCATTCCCAAGAATAGTTGCACCTTATCCCTAGCTGATTAACCTGCACAAAAATATCCTCTGGACATAGCTAGACTGGATCCTACCAGGAATTTCTAGAAACTTCCTGTAGAATCTTATTTATTGTTAGTTCACATACATAGACACTATCCAAGTTCAGAGATTATATTTAAGGAGGGGAATTGCCTTCCCCCTTAATTTAGGCTACATATGATTATTCCTTAGGAGTACTTGCAATTCTTACTTGCACACTTATTCTACGCATAGAATAGCTATTAAAACAATTAAATGGACCTATGTATCAGATCTGCCTTAAAAAGTAGCTGATTGATTTGTGTTACTAATAGTGTTGTAGTTAGTGGGAGATTCTCCCTCCCTTCAAAACAGAATTCACAATGAGTACTTTTAAAATATTCCGCTTTTGTTCAAGTTCACCAGGGGTAGATTCAAGATCAGACCTTTAAATCTTTACCAAAAAACCCCTGCACCCTCCTTCTCAGTCTCTGACCCGTTCTTGACATCATGCCAGTGACTGCATTCAGACATCACAAAAAACACATCCTGTTGTTTGGATGTAATAAGTAGGGAGGGAAGTCTGTGGAGAGCCAAGCACCTTTTCCTTATTCTTGAATAAGTATGTTTGGTTCCCCCACCCCCTTCTGCCTAGCTGCATCCCGGATTTTTTTATGCTCTAGAACAGGGGTGTTGAACTCATTTGTTATCAGGGCTGGATCTGACATAAATGAGATCTTGTTGGGCTGGGCCATGTGTGTCATAAAATGTAATGCTTAAAACATTAGCTCTGTAAGCTGCAAACCTACTTTTGATTTATTGACATTCACCACAGAAATCTCATGCTCAGAGTTCTGAGTCTAGGACCCAGGTTAAAATATGAAATGGCTGAGTGATTAAGAGAGTCTGGCGAAGCAAGCTATGATGCAGCAGCAGCAGAACTGGAAGCAGGAGATGGGCAGTTCCACTGCGGGCCTGATGGAAGCTCTCTGGGGGCCTGATCCAGCCCCCGGCCACATGTTTGACATCTCTGCTCTAGAACATTATGGCTGCAGTCACACACACTAAATAATCCACCTACAATCCACTTTCAATGCACTTTCCCACTGGATTTTGACAGTGCACACAGTAAAATCCATTTGGAAAGTGCAGAAAAAGTGGATTGAAAGTGGATTATTTAGTGTGTGTGACCACAGCCTTAATGTCTTTTACAAACCTCACCCCCTTTCTATCTTCTCAATTTTCAGTCCCCTCCCTCTGTCTAGCCACATCAATACATCCCCTAAATTGTACTTTGAAACAAATTTTAACAGGTCTCACTCCCTTT
Source organism: Gekko japonicus (assembly GCF_001447785.1). Taxonomy (NCBI): domain Eukaryota; kingdom Metazoa; phylum Chordata; class Lepidosauria; order Squamata; family Gekkonidae; genus Gekko; species Gekko japonicus. The sequence goes on along the minus strand of NW_015172052.1, from coordinate 176,499 downwards.
CTCTTTTTCAATTTTGCATTGTTTTCCCCTTTGAAAGAAAATAAAAGCTGAGGCAGAACCTACATGGTCATGGCTAGATCATGGCTGTCTCCTGGGATATAAATGGAACTCTGAAGGAGGAATCTCTCTCTATGAGGAGAAAAGTATTATAGTGGGTGGGTTATGAACTGCTTTTGACCGTAAGAGTGATTTGTGTGAGGCCCTTCTTATGTGAATGTTGGCAAAGTGAATAAACATGGATTAACAGTGCAATCCTAAACAGTTATAACACAATTTAGGATTGCATTGTGAGTTCTATTATCCAGCTGCATTTGAAATTTCCCCTCTGAAGGGCCTAAGTCTCCAAGGCACTAACCTGCCTGGAGAATCATCATTAACAGGGGAAAAGGAGGCTTGGAGAGAAAGCTGAGCGAGGGAGAAAGTGTCCTGAGAAAAAGCACAATTGGTAGCTGAATGGAGCAGCAAGGTTTTCTGTGCGCATCCATCTGTGTATCCAGGAGACTGAGCTATGGAATATATTTGATGAAGGGAGCTTTGACTCTTGAAAACTCATTCCCTGAAAATTTTGTTGGTCTCTGAGGTGCTACTGGACTCGAATCTAGCTGAACAAACTCTTCCGTCATATTCCAGTTTTCTTGGCAAATTCCTTCCTCCCCTAGGTACAGTTTCTAATTAATTTCCTCAGTCAGATCTTAGTCAAGCTAAGGAAAAGTGGCCGCATGGCATGTTCGGGGCAAGCTGATGTTCCTTGAGCACACACACACCCCTCCAGATGAGATCAGGATCTGAATCCTGGCTAAGAAAATAAATTCAAAACTATCCTGTGGGAGTGGAATTTGCTGAGGAGAAGCAGTGGTAGCATTGCCAAGCTCTAGAGTTCTCCCAGAATTGCAACTGATTTCCAGACTACGGAGATCAATTACCCTTAGGGCTGCCATACCCCTGGTGGGGAGAGGGCATCCCCTGCCCCCAACACCCATTGTCAGCTACTGCTCTGAGTGATGGCGGGAGAAGAAAAATTAAAAACTGGCAAAGTTGCTTGTGGTGCTACATCACTTCTACTAAAAACATGAGGTTTTCATCTGAAGCGGTATAGTGCTGCAGCCAACATCATCGCTCCCCATGTCCCTGCCCACAACCCTCCCACTGGTTCCCTAGTTTCCCTGGAGATAATGGCTGCTTTGGAGGCTGGACACTATGACATTATGCTCTGCTGAGGTACCTCCCCTCCCCAGACTCCACCCCCCAATCTCCAGGAATTTTCCAGCCCAGAGTTGATATCCCTAAGCAGTGGGTATGGGGAACAGTTAAAACTTACCACCCACGCCTTCTTCAGTGCAGATGCATTCTGAATCCCCAAATTAGTAGTGCTCTGAGGAAAAATTAGAACTGGAATCACCATTTTCCTCTCATAGCATCTGGTTTGGCTTTTACTTCTGCAGTCTACAAGGAGGGATGTTTTAGTCGGAATGATGTCCAGCCCATTTCCTTGCCATTTTTCTTGTGAATTATTTTAGAATCCAGTGCTTCTTTGACCATTAAAATATCAGAATGTATCATACCACTTCATTCACCAGAGTTTGACATCCTTAAATGCATTAGAGGGAGGCTCCTTAGGCTGGAGGAAGCCTTCTAACTTTGCTGAGTGTAGTGGTAGGATACAGACCATCATCTTCAACTTGAGATTTACAATCACCACATTGAACAAACAGTGGGAGGAAGGAGGACATTTAGAACATTCTTAGTGTGGATTGCCTAGTGGTGAATCTATTTACTTTTCATGCCTTCTACTGACATCAATCTGTAAGTAGAGATGGGCACAAACTGAACTACAGAGCAAAATTTGTCACTGATTTTTCCCTGTTCATGGTTACTTATTTTTCTTTCATAATAAAATGTAGTTGCAGCCACTATCTTACCCCCTCTTTGGGTGGATTACTACTAAATAGTCCAGTGTTTCATCAGTGGGAATGAATAGTTAATATGTAGTCTTCTGACAATAGACCCATCTCTGTTGAACAACGTACTAATCTGACATTAGAGAAGGTAATACTCTTGCAGCTGATGGGAGAGGGTAGATATGTGTCCATGGAAAGAGCACTTGGCAGTTCTGGAGCGTGAGAAAGACAAAGAAAGAGAGCTCTGTGTTGAATAAAAGTAAAACCCATCAAGGTGTAGGGTTGTCGCTGCAGATCTAATTAGGGGTGTATAAGAATTTCTCATATTCGCTGGTTCAACTGGAACTTCGGCTGTTCAAGTGAATCCTTTTTAAGTTGAGGGATGGGCTTGCAGCTGCTGAATGTTTTCACTTGAAAGATTAACCTCTCCAGACTAAATAGACAACAGTAGTGATAGTTGTTGTCAGGGGTCATTTTGTAGAAAAAGTGGTGCAGGAGCTCATTAGCATAACTCATTAGCATAACTCATTTGCATATGCCACACCCCCTGAAATCACAGGAAGTGTGTCAGAAGGCAACACCCACCGCTCAGGCTCCACTGGACTGTTTTTGGATTGCTAGCTATTGGGGGGGGGGAACATGCAGATCTGTCCTCGCAGAGGAGGGAGAGCTTGTACCTGAATAAAACTTGGCCTTAAAGGTGCCACTGGACTGTTTTGGACTGGGGGACTGAGGGGAGCTCTGCAACTTACCTGGCTGCTTCTTGCTCTGACTGAGGGCTGCTGGGAGCAGGGGGTGGGGCTTGTTGCATGTGCCCGCCCCCTGGGCTCTTTACTGCCGGAGCTCCGCTCCTGTGTGCTCCTGCAGGAAATGACCCCTGGTTGTTGTTATTAAGTAGCTTTTGTCTAACATGCACCTCTGTAGATTTATTGTTCTACTAGGAAAAAGGCCTGTTGTGGAAATAAATACAACGGCCTCTAGAAAGAGGCTCTGGATAGGTGCCAGTTGGTTTGCAGGGTGGAGTCTATGGCTTTGTACCTGTCCGAGGTCCCACGCCTCCTGAAACCTCACCCTCTCCAGGCTCCATCCCTCACATCTCCAGGAATTTCCCAACTGGAGTTGGCAGCCCTATCTCCTTCCCATCCAATCATCAACCTACCTTTATTTCCCCCTCACTCTTCAGCTTTCCACCCTCCACACACCTGCAGCCTCTCCCGTGCTCTGAAGCACTGACTTCTACATTACATTGGTTGTCATATGGGGGCCACCTCAGCAGCATATAAGGATACAGAGTCCACCATTTTCTCCAGGGGAACTGATCTCTGCCATCTGGAAAGCAGTTGTAATTCTGAGTGATCTCCAGCCCTCACCTGGAGGTTGAACACATTTTGCCTCAGAAGAGCAAACTGTTTAGAATGTTAAAGGCAAAAGCCAATCAAGTCGCATATGCAAACGACCTCTGTGTTCCGAGGCAAAGGCCAATGAGGCTGCATATACAAATAACCTCTGTGTTCTGACTGGCTGTGGGGGGGAGAGGAAGAGCAAACTGTTTAGAATGTTGGAGGCAGGACTCAGGCAAAGCAGCCAGTGGATAGGGAGACCCTCTGAATGACAGATCAGAGAGCCAACTGATTTTGAAGCGTGTGGAATGTTCTAGAGAAGTGCCACCACCATTCGGCTTTTATTTATAAGGGAGATTAGGCTGGTGGCTGTTTACTGAATAGTTGTACACTGGGAGATTCAAGGAGCTGGAGGCTGCAGGAAGGGAAAGGATTCATTCCTTGTCTAAAAAGCAGGTGGGATGCTTACATGCAGAGCTCCTCCCTCACCCCATAGCATTTGAAGAGGAGTGTGTGCACTGTATTGTTGTTGAATCACCCACCTTCCAGGCTTTCTTTGGCTTAGCTTCATAGTTTTTTTAAAGTTGCTGTGGTACAATATTTTCTTAAAATAGACTGTAAAGAAGTGTACATAGAAAGCTGAAAATTTCTCCACTTTAGAGTTACCAGTCCCCAATGGGAGGGGGTCCCCCAGTTTGGAGCCTCTCTGTGACCTGGGATCACTGTGCATAGATATTCTTTATCACATTTCTCTCAGCATGCAGCCATAGGTGGGATTGGTGATTCTGAAGAAGACAGAGTCAGGATTCAAAATGATCTAGATAGGCTGGAACAGTGGGTTGAGACAAATAAAATGAATTTCAATAGAGATAAATGCAAAGTCCTACACTTAGGTACAAAAAAATCAAAGGCACAGATATAGAATGGGAGGGACGTGGCTTGACAGCAGCACATGTGAAAGGGATCTAGGTGTTCTGGTTGATCACAAGCTAAACATGAGTGGCTGTGAAGAAAGCTAATGCAATCTTAGAATGCATTAACAGAAGCATTGTGTCCAGATCAAGGGAAGTGGTAGTTCCGCTCTATTCTGCTATGGTCAGGCCTCACCTGGAGTACTGTGTCCAGTTTTGAGCACCACATTTTAGGAAGGATGTTGACAAGCTCAAGCGGGTCCAGAAGAGTGCAACCAAGATGGTGAGACGGTTGGAATCCAAATCTTATGAGGAAAGGCTGAAAGAGTTGGGTATATTTAGCCTGGGAAAGAGAAGGCTTAGAGGGGACATGATTGCAGTCTTCAAGCATTTGAAGGGCTGTCATGTAGAAGATGGAGTAGATCTATTCTCTCTTGCTCTGGATTGCAAGACTAGATCTAATGAGTGGAAATTACAAGGGAGTTGTTACCGGCTAAATATCAGGAGAAACTTCCTAACTGTAAGAGTGGTTGAGCAGTGGAACAGTCTGCCTCGGGAGATGGTGGATGCTCCTTCGCTGGACGTTTTCAAGCAGAGGCTGGACGACCATCTTTCGGGTATGTTATAGGTATGTAGGGCTATCTTTCAGCTATGCTCCTGCAGAGTGCAGGGGGTTGGACTAGATGACCTGCAAGGTCCCTTCCAACTCTAACATTCTATGATTCTATGATATTCCTTTTTTGGATTCAAAATTTACCATCAGGCTTATCTGTTCACTAGTCGCAAATAGGGAGTTGACATTTGATTATCTGTTCAGCTGTTTGTTGACCCATTCATGGTTGTTTGGTATATTGCTCCATTGTGTTCCTTCTTAACCATGCCATACAGCACAATTGGCTTTTTGTGCATTGCATTCTTACCTAACCTGATTCAGTTCTGCTCCCCACATCTTACTGTGTAACTGCTGTGCTCAGCAGGCAGTTTTATAAGTAAACAATTAAATCAGTTATCAATAAAAGCTTTGCTTTAATAAAATCCTATTCTTTGGCATTTGTCTAAATACTCCCTAGTGACAGGCTGCTGATTGGTTGCAGTTGGCATCTTTGTGCATGCGCAGTTTTGCAAAAATCTAATATAAACCTGTTTGGCAGGTGTTCATGCCTATTCAGCATAAACCAATCAGGCTGGATGATTGGCTGACATCTGACACCTTCAGACATGGTAAATTTGACTGTCAAACATATTAGGATACTAAAATACACATCATAAAAGCTCATATGCAGTGTTCCCTCTAAGCTGAGTTAGTGTGAGCTAGCTCACAGTTATTTAGCCCCTGGCTCACACTTTTTTGTCTTTGCTCAGGAAGGATGGCTCCAGAGCGAACTAATTTTTGCAGTAGCCAAATCACTCACTCGCAACTTTAATGCCAGTAGCTCACAAAGTAGAATTATTGCTCACAAGACTCCACAGCTTAGAAGGAGCATTGCTTGCAGGCATGGCTTTTGTGCTACCTGGTGATACAAATGGTCAGAGGGGCACAGATGGTGAACATTATACTTTTGTGAGTAGAGAACCACCTCCAGTTAGATTCAAGAAATTTGGGAGTTGCCATGCATAGTCAAAAGTTGATCACTACTGTCAGAAGTATCTTTTGTAAGCGTGTGTTGTTTCCTAAAAGTTGTCTTCCGTCCATGAACATTGGCTGGGATGTGCAGCCAGAGCCTAGATTCTCTGAGCTTGTGTGTTCCTTTCCTGGAGGGGAACAGCTAAATACATATACTCTCTTCTGTGTTTCAAGGACAAGAAGAGAAAGTGCGTGCAGGGCAATGCCCAGCTGTGCTCTTTTTGCCCAGCCCTTGAAGATCAACAGAGACAGAGTACATGCTGTTTGATCTCATTCAGCTTCTGGACATAAATTGCCTTGCTGGCTCAGACCAAAATTCTTCATAGCCCAGCACTCTTGTCTCCACAGTGGCCAGAGAGATTAGGCAGTAAAAGTTGCAAAGAGGACAGGAGGGGATAGTCATCTCCTATTGTGTTGATTTTAAATATGGAGATGACTCTCTTAGTTTCAGAGTCATTGATTGACCTATCTTGTATGGATTTATTCAAACTTTTAATAAAAGCCAATTGTGCTAGTTGTCATCCTTCGGTAACAATCTCTGTAGATGAACTATTCCTCTCATAAAGCTGTGATCCCAACCCTAGCACAGTACCTGTGGTGCCATAGTGCCCACTGATGTGTTAGCCAGTGCCCAGTTGCTTTGTCCACAAAGAGCCAATCCTGCTTTTCCTTCACTTCATTGGAGTAGAAGGTTCTTTGGAAGAGTTCAGGAGGCATCACCTTTGTGCTTGCAGGGACATTCAGTTGGAAACAGATACAGACCTTAGCATTTTGTGGCAGGTCTCATTCCTGTGGCAGCCATTTTGTGATTGGTTCCACCCCTTTCTCTGGCCCAAGGAGCATTCCTTTGGTGGAATAAGCTGTTGTTTTTATAAAAGAACCTCTTCCATCAAAAGAAGGCATTTTGGGATAGAGGAAGGTCTCTAGCTGCCTAAGCAGAGTGGTTGGATACAAACCATTCATTCTGTGGTGTATATACATATTTATATGGTTGTTTGTTTTAATTCTAGTTTGGAACCAGAAAGAGAATTTCTGCTTTGCAAATTAATCCAGTTCACATTATGCCAGCTAATTATGTTTGACATGTTAAAGGTGTTTGAAGTTTACAGTTGTAATTGCAACGCTGCTGCTGCCCAAAGCAGCACACTTGATAAATATGCATTAGCTCAAATAGCCACTTATAGCTTTTGGACTGTGGACTGTATATGTGTTGAATCAACTGACTCCCTTCTACTACATTGGATCCTATGACTGCATTTGAGCAAGTCTTCCTCCAACAAAGAAAGATTTTCTTCAACAAAGGCAGACTTTTCTCCATCAGTGGAAGCCTTTCTGTATCAGAAAAAATCAGTCTCTATTGGAAGAAATCTTCTTTGAAGGAAGACACAAAAGGAATGAGTCACCATATCCAATTCATATGTTTTTCCTTCCATTTTAAAAAAGTGTATTTTAATACCAGGATTAATACCTGGAAACGGTGTTTTAAAACAAATTGTTTTAATTTAATTGTTGCATAATGATGACTTGGAATTTATCAAATGTTAACGTTTGCTTACTTTCCCCCCCTGCATGCAGAATTGCAATGTAATCATTCCCTCTAGTATCAATTGAGTGCCTGGCTTGTGACAATCACAAAAGCAGACAAAACAGGGGGTTCTGCATTCTTGCAGGATTACACAGATACAGGGGTCATTTCGTAGAAAAAAAGCTGCAGAAGCTCATTAGCATATCTAATAAGCTATTAGTATAATAGCTCATTGGTTTATGCCACGCCCCCTGACATCACCAGAAGTGATGTCAGAAGGGGGAGCATCTTCAAAAGCCTCCATTTCCCTTTCCCAGCCTGCCTGCCAAGGCGGGCTGGGGGGAGGGAAGCGACGAGATAAGGGGTTTAAAGTTTAAACCCCCTATCTCTAAAGTCGCACTGTAGGAGCGGTGTGACTCTAAATAGAAGGAGCTTGGGGGTGGGGAGCTTGGGGCAGGGCTTGCCGCCATCGCCATTTGTCCCCGCACCTGCACAGATATACAGAGATGTTGTTCAAAGTAGCCAAAGGAAAAAACCATCCAAAAATGACCTGATAAGGACTGAGTATGCACCAAGAAGTTTAGATTGTTGACAGCTACTGAGAGTCAGTTAAAGGAAAAGCCAGAAACAGATGAAAAAAATTGGCCTGCTTGAGCTCCTAAGAGCTTCCAGAATCCTAGAAAGGGAGATTTTGGTGTGAAGGAATTTTCTATTTTTTATTGTTTTGATTGACCTATTTTTAATTGTTTTTATTCTTATTTTAGCTCCAGCAAATTTAGAACCAGAGTACATTTTTAAATACACAATTTGAAGAAATTCTATAGTGTAGGGACAAAGTAACTGGAAGATTGCCACCCTCATTCTTGTGCACAATTCTTAGTTTCAGAGTTGTATAAGCATAGGGGGACACAATTTTTGGCTTAGTAGCTAGTCATTATTTGGGATTGCCACTGACTCCTCCTGTCCTCCCTCCTAGTTTTCTGACACTTGAAGAAAACTTGGAGGAGAGTATAGTATAGATCAGTCTTTCACTTGAGAGACTTCTCCACTTAGGGTTGCCAGAATGAGTCTGGCAATCACTAGGAGGCTCACCACTTGGGCACTTGCTAGCAACATAATGGTGTCATTTTGGCTGAATGCCAGAGTGTTCTTGATGACATGATGTAACTTTTGGTTGTGCCAGAAGCGACACCAGCATGTCAGGATGCCAGCAGTTGCTTTTCCCACCCACCCCCCCATTTTTCTCCTGCTGCCCAGATGAATGAGTGTTAGGAAGGGTTTGTGGCAAATTGGAGGTCTCCCACTCCCAGTGGGAACATGAAAACCCGATCTCCACCACTTTCTAAAACCCACCACAAAGTGCACTGAGATCCAAACCTTCCCTTGAATTCCCTGCATTCCCCACATATACTTTGGAGAATGGAAACTTGTCTCTCGCACCCATTTAGAATGGGGAGGGGAATCTCTGAAGGGTACAAGAGAGAGTCGCCAGGCCTTTAAAAAAAACTATATAATTGCTGGCAAGTGTATTTGCCCCATGAATGTGGTAGATGTTCCCAGACAGTTATATTCTAATGTTGTGCAATGTTAATTGCTTTTCTAAGTATATGACTGGATCATGGAATGCTGTGTGCTGTAATGCAATCCTAGAAAAGCATTTCATTTCTGTCATTGAATATCTTTGAGCTTTAATGAAAATTAGTCTTGCAGTCTAAGATCAGTTTGAAGGTTTATTTTATTTTTAAGGGAAGAGAGAGGTTGGAATTAGTATGAGTCAGGTAGATCAACACCACAGTGATGAATGGCTGAATATTACATTACCCTTGTGATTAATTTTGTTATTGTTTAACTCAAATTTAATGTATTGTATAGTGTGAATGTATTATAGTGCTTAATGTATTTTTTAGTTTAAACCATTCTGAGGGCCCCCAGAGGACCAAAAAAGCAGCAAAGAGATGCATAAATAAATAAATACATGCTATGGTTGTTTCCTGTACCAGTGTTGCATCTCTCAGCAGGCTGATGACACTAAATGGGGGAGGTTACCCTATAAGTTGGGGAAGACTATTCCCAACTGGGTAGTATCTGGTGAACTGCTCTAGTAGACCGGCAGTAAATGCAGAAATGGTGGGGTCAGGGACAACGCAGTTGGAAGCTTGATACTTTTTTCAGTTCTATGCAAATGAAAAGTATATTAAAATTATGAAATAAATGAAGTAACTTTAAGGCAAACATATTAAAAATATATGAGTTTTGGTCACCTTACAGCCCTGTTACATTCATCCACCCTACAATTTGCCTCCATTTCACAGTTTGCCAGTGGAGCATGGGACCATGTCACCATGCTGTAATGATGATATAAGAATTGAGCCATGACTGAATTTTCCCATGAATATTGCATAGGTAGAGGTGGCAACCTGGTTGTTGCCACTGTTTGTAACCATGCATCAATGGGGTGTTTCATACGTGGAGTCTTGCTTAAACTGATCTCACAATCATGTATAATTGCAGTGATTCAAATAAAGTGAAAACTCTGCAGGCCTGGAATAGGATTGTCAAACTAAGCTGTATGTACATTTACTTGGACATAAGTCCCACTGTCCTCTCCTGTAGAAGTCTTTAACTGTTAGTTTGGGACACGAAACTACTAGAGCTGGCTTGCAAGCCCATACATAGCCACTATTTTGCTATTTTTTAAAAGGACTTTGCTCATATGCATGTCTAGAGAGCAAGGTGCCACACCTTCTTCCGTTCATTGCATTCATGCTGAAAAAAGCAGCATGATGGCAAAGCAAAAGCATTTCGTGATAGAGAAGATTCCTCCAGGACTCTGCAGCATAGTGATAGATGAAGATGGGTAGCCGTGTGAGTCTGTCTGTGGCTGTAGAAAAGAGCAAGAGTCCAGTTGCACCTTAAAGACTAACAAATATGTGGCAGGGCATGAGCTTTTGTGAGTCAAATTCATAAAAGCTTATATCTGAAGAAGTGAGCAGTGACTCACAAAAGCTCATGCCCTGCCACATATTTGTTAGTCTTTAAGGTGCAACTGGACTCTTGCTCTTTTCTACTGCAGCATGGTGTAGTGGCTAAGAGTAGCAGACTCTAATCTGGAGAGCCAAGTTTAATTTCCCATTCCTCCACATGATGCCAGCTGGGTGACCTTGGGCCAATCACAGTCAGAACTCTCTCAGTCCCACCTACATCACAAGGTGACTGTTGTGGAGAGAGGAAGAGAAAGGTGATTGTAAGCCACTTTGAGACTCCTTAAGGTAGAGAAAAGCAAGGTATAAAAACCTAGTCTTCTTTTCTTCTTTGACTTGTTCCTCACTGTGGTACACTTTGTGTGTATTCAGCTTGTGCTTCCAGTCCCTGGTCCCGGTCACACTGGCCAGAGAACACGGGGGGGGGAGGTGTGGCTTTTCGCTCCGCCGCAGTTGTGACCCGGCCGAACGCGATCAGACGTGACGGCAGGGAATCGGGGCTAGCATTTTGTCGGCGCACAATTCCGGCGTGCTTCATGCGGTGCTGGAGTGATCAGACGGAGGACGTCCATCTGTGGCCCGTCACAAGCGGATAATACTGGTGTTTCTGCAGTAGCTTTGAACTATGGCTCTTCGGCGGGATGCGATGGCTTGCCAACGAGTGTGCAACACTTGCCAGATGTGCTGGTGTGATCGTGCCCATTAAATCCGCCCGGCATCCATGAGTATCCCGCGGCAACTTCTGTGTATGATCGGAGCCACAGACCCTCTTGCAGAGCCATCCTAAGCAGAGCTATACCCTTCTGAGCCCACTAACTTCAATGGACTAGGAAGGGTGAAACTCTGCTTTTAAGATTGCTCTCTTGATCTCATTCATAGGCTCAAGCTGCAATAAACATTGTGAACCACACATGATGTGCATTGATCAGATTCCAAATACTTTAGTGAATGGGCTTTCAAGGAATAAAAAAGATTGCTATTAATAGCTATATAATAGTCCCCAACCATCATTACAAATTGTGTAACTAAAAGATGAAACAGCAGCAGAAACAAGCAAATAGAAACCAGTTAAGTTGATATAATTAAAATTCTAGCAACAGAAGAGGAAGAAGGGGAAAATGACATTATAGATATACTGTTAATTTAGTACTGATGTGGACAAAGGGAGCATTGCTAAGGATGACTAGTCAGAAGTAAATCCCATTTTATTCACTGGTGCTTGCTTCCAGGAAAATATTATTAGAACTGTAGCCCAAAACAGGAACTGGGTTTTTATTAGGGTAGCTGTGTTGGTCTGAAGCAACAGAAAAAAAGTTTTAAGTTCAGTGGCACTTTTAAGACCAACAAAGTTTAATTCTGGACATAAGCTTTTGTGTGCAAGAACACTTTGTCAGATACAGGGTTTTTATTAGATTTCCTTCCACCAGATTTTGACTAATATGAAATTCAAGGCAAATATAGAGGAGTTGCTTTCAGGCACAATATTTAGGCATTTTAAAGCAAGTCAGAAGAATTTCAGTAAGAGGAGTGACAGCGGCAGGATTTGCATGACTTCTGAATTTTGCCTAAGAGGGTTTGAAAGACAACTGGGAGCTGATCTGAAATATCAGTAAGGAATGTTTGGTCTGGATTTCAGTGAAATTATGATAAGATAAGACTCACTGGAAACGATGATAAGTTGAAGGCAGCAGGAAAAGACCCAACATGAGATGGAGTGACTCAGTCAAGGAAGCCAGGGCCCTCAGTTGGCAAGACCTCAGCAAGGTTGTTAACGATAGGACATTTTGGAGGTCATTAATTCATAGAGTCACCATGTCAGAAGCGACTTGATGGCACTTAACACACATAGTGACATTTCTCTAGCACATCTTATTTATCCACCCTCAGTTGTAACCTTTATCACCTTACTTGTAGGAATTTCTCTGACTCTTTTGCTATTCTTTTGGTGCTCAGAATGTTTGTGATGCCAAAAAGCTATGTGTTTCTGAAATGTCTCCTTTGATAGTGATCTTCCACAAAGTAAATAAAGTGTTCAAGTGAGTGTTGCGCCTTATCTAAGAACCAGGAGGACCTTTATTCATGCCTTTCTTCAGCTGTAAACTACACAGTGGCTTTAAGTAAACAAGTAATTCTTAGCCTTAGATCTTCCTGTGGGATATGGAAATAACACTTAAAGTGAGGAGAATAATGTTGGTCTGCATTACAAATGTTGCATGGGTAATGTGTGTTTAATTCGTCAAGCACTTTGGAAAAACTCTGAATAAATTCTTAAATTTTCACACTGGGTGTTATGTAACATTAATCAAACCACTCAGGTCATGATTAGTGTGAAAAACCTCAAACTGAGACCCTGGAGAGCTGCTGCCAGCCAAAGTAGGCAATATTGACCTTGACCTCAATAGTGTAAAGCAGCTTCATGTGTCCATGTGTTTTTGACAGGAAATTTGTTCACGTTGATGGGCTTAGTAGTAGAATATAGACAGAATATAGAATATAGACAGAGATAGATAGGTATAGATATATTGATATATATAGATATAGATGCATAGTGTGCAGAAAGTCCTGGGTCTGGTCCTTGACCTTTTGAGCTAAAGTTCCTTAGGCAGCATGTGTTGGCAAAAACTTTTCTGCATTTGAGATGGTGGAGAGCCACTGCCCCTCAGAGCAGAAGATGTTGAGCCAGATGGGTCCAGGATCTGCCTTACTGTAAGGCAGGAATATGCTTAACTGCTTCTTTATGTACATCAGTTGGACTTTTTTGTATTTCAATTGTAGACTTCATTATGACGTCAGGATTAGATTATGTTGCAGACCAGACCCATGATTTATGTATTCCTTTCAACCACTTCTCTATGTTCTCTCTCCCCAGTTGCCCATACTGGCGTCTTCTGTCGTTAGCCTCTATTTCCTTGAGCTTACGGATGTCTTCAAGCCCGTTCACTCTGGATTCAGCTGCTACGACAGGAGCCTGAGTATGCCCTACATTGAGCCTTCACAAGAGGCTGTTCCTTTCTTGATGCTGCTCAGTTTGGCTTTTGCTGCACCTGCCATTACGGTAAGTGAAGGAATCTGGTACTTCTTCTCTGTTATTTCCTTGTTATGATTTTACTTTCAGAATAGGCTCTGCAGATCCTCATAGGCAGGGGTCGTTTCGTAGAAAAAGAGGTTCAGGAGCTCATTAGCATAACTCATTAGCATAATTTATTTGCATATGCCACACCCCCTGAGTAGGTAGTAGGGTAGTAGGAGTAGAGATATCAGCACTGGTAATGAGACACTGGTAATTTGCCACATAAAGTATGGAGCTCACAGCATTACTGTTGGTTAAAGATGCTTGCCCTACACAGCAATCTTAAATCCATCCCCAAAAAATATAGAAGTCATTAGAATCAATAGATTCAAGAATGACTGACCTTGGGCACTTGCTTCTGTGCCAATTTAGAAGAATTGTGCATTCTAGACCCACTAAATTACAGGGACCCATTGTGACCATTCCAATTAACAAAGGCAGCAGAGAAGTCTGAGGGTGGTGGCGTCAAATGCCACATCCACAAATAACCTCAAATTTTGGGAGGGCAGAAAAGAAAAATGTTCCTGTTTCCCCTGCACAAATAAGTTTCCTGCAGTTACTTCAGTGAATTTTAAATAAACATCTGCTTCTCCTGCTGGACTCTTGCTCCCTTTCACTAATAAGGAATGCAAGCTGTACTGTTAGGTTTCTTCTCTCTGCCTGCCTGCCTGCCTGCCTGCCTGCCTGCCTGCCTGCCTGCCTGCCTGCCTGCCTGCCTGCCTGCCTGCCTGCCTGCCTGCCTGCCTGCCTGCCTGCCTGCCTGCCTGCCTGCCTGCCTGCCTGCCTGCCTGCCTGCCTGCCTGCCTGCCTGCCTGCCTGCCTGCCTGCCTGCCTGCCTGCCTGCCTGCCTGCCTGCCTGCCTGCCTGCCTGCCTGCCTGCCTGCCTGCCTGCCTGCCTGCCTGCCTGCCTGCCTGCCTGCCTGCCTGCCTGCCTGCCTGCCTGCCTGCCTGCCTGCCTGCCTGCCTGCCTGCCTGCCTGCCTGCCTGCCTGCCTGCCTGCCTGCCTGCCTGCCTGCCTGCCTGCCTGCCTGCCTGCCTGCCTGCCTGCCTGCCTGCCTGCCTGCCTGCCTGCCTGCCTGCCTGCCTGCCTGCCTGCCTGCCTGCCTGCTCAGGGGTCGGGAGAAAGGCGAAGGCACCCGCAAAAGTCTGAGAAGAGCCCTCCACCCCAAGTTGAGGTGCAGCAGCTCCCCGTTTTCAGCAAGGGGGCTCCTGCGGCCAAGCCCCCCCACACATGAGACAGGAGGCAGCTACGCCCCAGAGGTGCCTCCCGTTTTTAGCTTGACCACCATGTCCCTGTTGCTGGCCCAACTGCTCCGCTCCCAAGAGTCTTCCTGCTGTGGCAGAGCAGCCCATCAGGATTTGCACCCAAGCCACACCCCCAAAGAGGGTCAATGGGTGAGCAGTGGCAGCCCAGCGCGCCACAGGGCTCCCCCCTCCCCTGACCAGACTGCTATGCCCTGCCAAAGGGGCTGCACAGGAGCCCCTGGCAGCCAAAGAAGGAGGGAGGGGGACTGGCTGGCAGCCACAGCAGCACTGGGAGGGCTCTCCTGCTGCTGCACCCACCAGAGAGAGGCACCCGGGCTCAGAGGAAGCCACGACTTCCATCCCCCCACCAACAAAACTTCTTTGCCCATTGGCCTGGCGGGTGAGACCAGACCCCCCCCCAGACGAATGATCCCTCTTGGCGAACAGCTGCAGCAAGCCCACTGGAGAGGAAGCTGTGACACCAGAGGGAAGCCCAACCTGAGCAGCGCGGACGGAGCACTCCAGCTATGGTGATGGGAGGGCAGCTGCCAGGGGCGTGCCTGAGCCCAGCTGCAGCACAGGCCGTGGGGGCCCAGAGGGGTGCAGGTGGCAGGAAGCAAGGAGGCAGGACCGGCTGGTGAGCAGACAGGGGAGACGCCAAGAGCCGCAGGAGCCGGTCCCACGGCAAGTTGAGGGGCCGCTCGGGAAGAGGCAGGGCCAGACAGGGGGCAGGGGCTCCAGCTCGAAATGAGCCCTGCTAATAGGACCAGACACTAGATTCATGTTTAGACACATGAATAAGTCTGCAGATGTTGTGATGTTGCAAGATTTTGACATTTTCTTTTTACAAGAAGCTACTCCACACAACACCCAATTCAGAGCTTTTTAAAGGCCATGTCAAACTTTTAAATCGTGGCTCAGCTCATAAATAATTTCTGCCCATCCAAGTTGCCCCCACCTCTTTTTCCCTTCCCTCAAATTTGCCATCCTTAATTTGCCTTGGTAAATTACATTCCCCAGAAGCCTTCCAGTGGAAAACCTTCTGTGGGCCTTATGGAGGCCTGAGCAGCAGGTCTTCTATTTTGCATCCCTCCACACCACAGAGGTCTCACACTATATGAAGCAGAAAAAAGTCTGAGTCCAGTGGCGCCTTTAAGACCAACAAAGTTTTATTCTGGATGCTTTAGTGTGTGAAGAAGTGTGTGGGCACACAAAAGCTTATACCCAAAAGCTTATGTCCTGCTGGTTCAGACCAACATGGCTACTCACCTGAATCTAACTATCTGATACATTTTTTCTGATATTGTTCCCAGATTGGGTTGACAGATGTAAACTGGGAGTTCATACTTCCTAGACACTCAAGGTCCTGATTCAGATGAGGAGAGAGGGGGTTTGGCCTCCCCCCAACACACCATTTTTTGAACCTGAAATGGCTCTTGGGAGCCACCATTTCGCCCACTAGGGAAATGCAGTATGTAGTCCAGCAGTACAATGGAAAGGCTAATGACTCTTCTTCCGGCATACCGTGGTCCCAGGCCAAATAGGGCCCCTGTGTACTTGGGAAGCACAGAACTCCCAGACCATGCCTCTCAACCCAGTGCACCGACATACCTAGGGAAAGCATATCATGTATGTAGGAAGGTTAGGAAGGTTAGTTTGGGGAAAAGGTATAAGGAGCAGGAGGGCTTCACAAGGGAATTGAGGGAAAGATCTCCTCAGGAAAAGAGAAGGGACTGTGAGTACTTTTCTCCTGAGTTTTAATAGCTTGGTTCATGATGACTGGGATTTTCTGAACTTTCAAGAAACACCTGGGAAGCCTCTGAAGTTTTTGTGAGTATTTTGATCAGAGTTTCCAGGAACATAACTACAGGGCAATTTCTCAAGGCTTCTAAAACAAGCAGCTACAGAGCTTTTAAAACATAACCTTTCAGAAAAGCCTTGACACAGAGAGTACTCCATCTTTCGGTGTTATACCTCTGAGGATGCCAGTCACAGCTACTGGTGAAACATCAGGTTCTACAATGCCAAGACCATGGCCACACAACCCGGAAAATCTACAGCAACTAATGAACTCCAGCCATGAAAGCCTTCGACAACATATTTTCAGAAAAGCTTTTGGTAGATTCTTTAGACCCATTTCAATCTGAATTCAGGCCTGGTTTGGGGATGGAAATGGCCTTGGTTGCCCTGACTGATGACCTTCACTGGGAGAGTGATGGGGGAGTGAGTCCCAATTGATTTTCATAGACCTCTCAGTAGCTTTCAGGACCATCAGCCATGGTATCCTGGAGGGGCTGGCTGTGTTGCGAGTGGGGGGGGGGGCACCGTCCTTCACTGGTTCTGCTCTTACTTGACCAACTGATCCAAAATGTGGTGCTGTGGGACTGCTGCCCAACCCCAAGGCATATATGCTTTAGGGTCTCATAGGGTTCCATCTTGCCCCCTGTGCTATTTAACATCTACATGAAGCCACTGGGAGGGGTCATCTGGGGATATGGAGTGATGTGTCACCAATATGTGGATGATACCCAGCTCTGTTTCTCCTTAACAGTTAAGCCAGGTGAGTCTGTGGAAGCCCTGAATAGGTGTCTGAAGAAGGTAATGGTATGGATAATAATCTGAAACTTAATCCAGACAAGGCAGAGGTGTCATTGGTCAGTGCTGCTCAGAGAACTGTGGAGTCAGCCTGTCATGGAGGGGGTTGCTCTCCCATCAAAGGAGCAGGTTCATAGCTAGGTGGGCTACTGGATCCTGGTCTATGGTTGGAGGCTCAGATATCCTCCATGGCACATAGGGCCTTTTATCAGCTCTGGCTGGTTCACCAGCTACAGCTGTTCTTTGAAAAGTATGATCTGGCAACAGTGACCCATGCTCTGATCACATCTGAGGTAGATTACTGCTTTTAAAACAGTACAGAAGCTTCAGTTGATCCAAAATGCAGTGGCCAGGTTACTGACAGGGGTTGGTTCCAGGGATCATAACTGTGCTGAAATATCTGTACTGGTAACCCATCTGTTTCTGGGAAAAACTTAAGGTGCTGGTTTTTGCCTTTAAGGCACTAATGGCTTGGGTCCAGAGTACCTAAAGGACTGTATGCTATCCAGTCCACCAGTTAAGACCTACCTCTCAAGCCCTGCTCTCCCATCTTCAGAGGTGAGGCAGGTGGCAACTAGAGACAGCATTTTTGGTGGTGGCACCTTGCCTTTGGAACACCCCTTCTCCCTTGAGGCTTGCCTGGAGCTTAATTTCTTTCAGGTGCCAGGCCAAAACACATCCTTTTACTGAGGCTTTTAATTAGGATTTATTCTTACCAGCTTTTTAATAGTTTGCTTTTGTTTTATAGATAGTTTTTGTGCTGCTTGTGTCTCTTATGTCTTTAGTGCTGGAGGCAGTAGTGGTCAACAGCCAAAACTAGGCCCTAGTAACTATAACTCCTCCTCCAGTTATGGTCACAAGACCTGAGCATTTCCTTCCTAGAGAGCCTCTGAGAGTTCTTCTTAGAGCAATAATACCAATATACCACAATGCCCAACTGCTCGCCTTTATTGGCTTGTTTTTAATATTGTGACATGGTTTTAATTGTAAACTACCTCATGCAGGACTTTCAAGAGGTAGCATAGAAATATATTAAATAAATAAGATGATTGATTTGTGAGTGCCTTGAATGTTAAAGTTTTTTCCAGGTAACCGTTTTATTTATTTATTTATTTATTTTGTTTTTAGAATTATGTTTTTTGTACTGTTTGTACTGCTGTTCTCTGCCTTGGGTCCCAGTTAGCTGGGAGGAAGGCAGGCTTATAAATGTTTTAAATAAGGCAATTTTATATGATCTAGAGCAGTGGGCCTTAAGCTTAATCCATCACTGCCCACCAAGTATACATTATCATCAAAGCCCCTGATTCACAAGTAAACAATTAGGACAGGCAAACAGAAAGGCAACTTTATTTGTACAGGTATATTTTTGATAAATGCATTTGGTACACAGATATCTGAGAAAGATATTGTTGGATCCCCAAGCATCGAGAATAAATCCACGTTTTCAAGAAAAGCAAAATTTATTTCAAAGCGTTGAAGACATACTCAAACACGTTCTTTGTTAGAACTGGGGATACACAGGTAGGTCAAGCATAATAAAGGAAATTCAAACAGATACATATCCAATGAATAACATTCCCGCTGGCGGGCTAATGAAACGGTTGCGCGCCCAGTCCATGGGAACCAGGCAGAACATAAGACAAAACACAGGTGCAGTTCTCATGAGATAAGCAATAGGCAAGCATTACAGCATCTTCTCCCCCACACAACCTCCAGTAGTCATCTTATGCATTCCAGCACAGGAGCAGGATGGTAGAAACAAGCCGGGTGCAGCAGGGTGAGGATATGTACACAGAGGTCACACAAAACAGAATGGCAGCTTGCTGACAGATATTTAGTTTTTTGACAAATTCCATCAACGTTGCTTTTTTAATTGCTTGCAAAGTATCTGGTTGGCAATTTTTTGATTGCCGGGTGCAGCAGGGTAAGGATATGTACACAGAGGTCACACAAAACATAATGGCAGCTTGCTGACATACTGCCCCTCCTAAAATACATCTTAAAACACACCTCCCGGGTCGGGCGGGAGATCTCCCGGGCTGGGCGGGAGACCTCCCGGTTTGTCCGGGAACCTCTTGTGGAAACTACGGATCAGGTAAGGGGCCCGAATATCCCCTTCTTCCACCCATTCGCGGTGCTGGGGACCGAAATCAACCCATTCAACAAGGTACCAGAGTTTACCACGTTTCAATTTACAATCAAGGATATCAGCGATCTCAAAATGTTCATCCCCCTCCAAAATGACAGGTGGAGGAGGAGTAACTGACGGTCTCCAGGGAGACGGACCAGGATCTTTCTTCAACAAACTCATGTGAAAAACAGAATGTAGAGC
>NW_015172052.1:119094-153614 GCF_001447785.1 Gekko japonicus | reverse complement strand
GTCGAGCTTGATGGTGTTTAGCCGATCCTCTGCATTTTCAGCTTCCTGGGTCCAAGCCATCAGGGAGATAGGATTAACAGTCTTCAAAACCGTTTCTCGGATGTCCGCGTTGAGTCCCAATCGATACATTTCAGCCAAAATGTGATCGGGGTAGTCTCGGAGCTTTGCTGCCTGCTTGTGGAATTCCAGCGTGTATTCACGGACCGACTTCTTATTCTGACGATAGGTGCGGAGAAATGCTTTGGCCCTTTGGCTCGCGTTGACATCCTCAAACCGAGCCCGCAGCGCCCACATGAATGCTCGCAAATTCAAAAGTTCCGGACCGCGGTCATTGTGCAGTCCCACATACCATGTGGCGGCGTCTCCTTTCAGTCTCGCCGAGATGACATCGATGAGAGCAGCTTCATTTCGGAAGAGGTGTCGGCTCTCTTCTACGAATTTGTGCACCCTCACCGTGAAGAAGGCGAGTTCCTCTGGGTTGCCGTCAAAGGTAGCCTCCAGTAAATCCTTGGGTCTGGGCCGTGGAGTCCTTACCAACGGTCCCAGCTGCCCCGGAACTCCCCTGAGAGGGAGACCCGGAGCAACCGGTGGTCCCGCTGGCACTGGCCTCATCGGTGGCGGCAGGCCCGGTCCTGGCGGACCCCCCGGCATCGGCTGTTGCGCAGGCCCTACTTGCTGCGGAGGTCCGGCCGGTGGCTGGGCAGGCACCTGCGGCGCGGGAACTCCCGGTGCTGGGGCAACTTGCTGTTGCGCGGCGTGTGCATCAAGAAAATTAGCCATTCTAATGTCCATCATTCCCGGCAGAGCTTCCATTACATCCTGGAATGCCCTCAACAAGTCCCTCACTGAGTATTCCAGTTCCTCCAGTCGTTCCCCGGTGGTTTCCTCCGGGATGGGGTCCCGAGGTCGATAGTCCGGGGGTGGGTCATAGTCCTCTTCCGTTTGGAAGGCTCCGGTGCCCTCCTCATCCTCTGCGTGGCCTCGCGGCCCCGATGGCTCGAACATCCACTCCTCGAGGTCTTGCTTGGAACTCCCCTTCTCCGAGGTAGTCCCCGGCTCCGGGAACAATCCCTTGTCAAACAGACTTTCACGTAATCCGCTCCCTCGACGGGAGTACACCTCTCGGGTGCCCTGAGTGTTGTACATAGTCCAGTCATCCTGCTGTTGAGTCTTCCGCGGACCCCAGTGCGAAGGGGTCGGAGGCGGCCAAGACAGATGTGCAGGCCGGCGGGGAGTCGTTCCCCCCACGGCACCCTCCAGCGAGGCTGCAGTCACCAAAGGAGCGGAGGTGTGTGGGACCGATCCTGAATCCCCCTCCGTTTTCGGTAGGTCTCCCTCAGCTCCGCTCATGATCTTGCCAGATTCGGAACGATAGGAAAAAGGGAGTTCTAACAATATGTTGGATCCCCAAGCATCGAGAATAAATCCACGTTTTCAAGAAAAGCAAAATTTATTTCAAAGCGTTGAAGACATACTCAAACACGTTCTTTGTTAGAACTGGGGATACACAGGTAGGTCAAGCATAATAAAGGAAATTCAAACAGATACATATCCAATGAATAACATTCCCGCTGGCGGGCTAATGAAACGGTTGCGCGCCCAGTCCATAGGAACCAGGCAGAACATAAGACAAAACACAGGTGCAGTTCTCATGAGATAAGCAATAGGCAAGCATTACAGCATCTTCTCCCCCACACAACCTCCAGTAGTTATCTTATGCATTCCAGCACAGGAGCAGGATGGTAGAAACAAGCCGGGTGCAGCAGGGTAAGGATATGTACACAGAGGTCACACAAAACATAATGGCAGCTTGCTGACAGATATGCTGGGAAAGATTGAAGGTCAAAGAAGAAGGGGACGGCAAAGGATGAGATGGTTAGACAGTGTTATCAAGGCAACGAACATGAAATTAAGCAAACTCTGGAGCACGACGGAAGACCGAAGGGCCTGGCATGATGTGGTCCATGGGGTCACGAAGAGTCAGACTCAACTGTGGGACTGAACAACAACAACACACATATCAAGCAGACATTCAATGAGACCCAGGTGCTTGATAGCCATCAGACAAGTCCATAATATTAGGTTAGATTCTTCAATGTCACTAGTTAAGGGCCTCAAGGGGAGGGCGGAATCTGGGATTTTATCCTTAGGTAGTGGTGGATAGTATAAACAATTGCTCTCTACTAGCTGTCAGAAGATAGCAAGTAGGGAGAAAGTGCTGCCTTAAATCCTGCATACTCCTATTTGCCCTCAGCATTCTGAATGCCCCTCAGGAATTGTAGATGTTCCAGTGGGAGCCATCTGGCTCTCATTAAAATCACTAATCTAGAATGTGTGATTTTCTAGAATGGCTGACATATCTATAGTTCTTTTCCCACTTAAGTATCTCAAAAACCAGTCACTCCTGTGGTAAACCTTGGTATGGCTGTCCTGGTTCACAACAAGAGGGTGTGCCAGAATTTAATTTCTTTTCCATATTGCTCTTCTGAAATAGAAGAAAGTTCTCTTAGAATCATATCATCTTCTAAGCAGGCTCTTCATGTACATAAGCCAGTGAACCTTGCAAAAAGCAATGGAGGACTCTGCAAAACTAATTGTTAATTTAAGATCTTTGCTGTTGATTGAAGTCCCATCATCGTAATGGCTAGATTGAATTATTTGATTGTTAGAGTCTGTTTTCAGTAGTAGGTCTTTGCCTGTAGAATTCCCCAAATCCCCTTTATCATCTATATTCTCCTGGAATTATACAACCTTCACTGCCCTTATTTTGCTGTAGGGGGAATAAGAAAAATCCATTAAGATTGCAGTGTGCAGCTGGAAGGAGGTTATTGGCCTTGCAGTGGTGTCAGACCTCCGTGCTCTGTTATCCACATCCTGAGAAGTCTGCTATATCAGCAGTTCTCCACTGATTCCTATGTTTTTAACAGAGTATTTACAAATAAATTGCTTGCCTTTCTAGCTTTACACTTCAAATGTTTTGGAAACAAGCTCAGATGATAAGAAGAATCCGTAGCACACACACACACAACTCAGCATTAAGTGCTTCAGGGTTTGTTCACACATACAGGTACATTATTTGATAGTTGGAATGAGCCATTTTGCATTTAAATGAAATTGTGTCCTTTGTGACTACTACATCCTCCTTGTATCTGGTCTTCCATTGTTGCACCTAGGTCCCCTAATCTGTACCAGCATTGGCCTCAAGGATCTTTCAGTTCCCATTGCTCTGATTATATGGACACCTTAAATTCCTATCCCAGCTTTTCATCCCCTCCCAAATCCAGCACAAACTCATCCTAACCTTCCAAGCTTTCCATGGCTTGCCTCCACTCACCTGTCTTTTAATTTGCCTTGAGGATCTTTGCTGACTGAAAGGTAAGATAAAACAATTTTAAATAAATAGAACATGGCTGCACCAAATGTTCTCTGTTTCTGAAATTTGCCTTAAAATTAGGATGGTGTAAACCAAATTTACATGCCTCACTGAACATTCCCATTATTCCAGTGCTGGTTTTGTTCCCTCAGCTCTTCTTAGCATGACCCACACATGATTTTGTTTATAGATGTCCCTAATATTACCATATCAGAGATGACACCCTGATATGTCACCAACAAAGTCACATGAGTTACCTCAAGCAATGGAATTAAATGGCAGTGAGTGCAAATGACAGCACTGAAGGTGAAGAAGAAGGAAATTGGTGCAGAAAAGAACAGCAACATGTATGTTTGCAGCAAATATCAAAAACAGGAGGTGCTGTTCGGAATTCACAAAAATGAATAGTGAAGCAAAGAGTTTCCAGACACCTCAAGCATCTTGAAAACAAGGTGTTTGTAAGACTATAGAAGTATGGTACATGCTCAAAGAGTATTCATAACAGACAATGCCACCTTCTCTCCCACCCTCACTTATGAAAATTGCAGTATGGATGTCTACACAGCAAAATGCTTTTAATGACATGCGCACTTTGGTAAATGAAGGTTGTTCTCTTACAATTTGATATGTCCTTTGGATCAAATGATGGTGTGACAAATCCCTGTAACAATGACCTTGAACCCGCTTGCGGGGAGGGCGGGGTAAAAATACCTAAATAAATAAATAAATAAATAAAACCCTTCATTTTTTATTGCAGATCATGGTGGGAGAAGGGATTCTCTACTGCTGCCTTTCTAAACGTCGAAATGGAATTGGAGCTGAAGCCAATATCAATGCAGGTGGCTGCAACTTCAACTCTTTCCTTAGGAGAGCAGTCCGATTTGTTGGTGGGTTGCCTTTTTTGCTGAAGAGAATCTGGTTTTGATGAGACCCATCTTCATTCTTTAGATATACTTCATAGGCCTACTCAGTGTCAATGCATAAGTCCAAAGCACTTATGATGTTTCTTTTTTATTGTGTTATTGATGTTTCGAACAGCTTATATTTCCATTTGCATGGCCCTGTGCATTTTTCTTGCATTAAATGATGAAATAAATAAAACATTCTGTTGACTGTTCAGTAATGAAAGCCAACACGAGAAGAAATCCAGTGCACTGTAATGGTTAAGGTCTTGGACTAGGTTCTGAGAGAACTGGGTTCAAAACCCACTCTCTGGGTGACCATGGGCCAGTCACATGGTCTTCTAACCTACCTCTCACAGGATTGTTGTGCTGCTAAAATGGGAAATGGAGAATCATGTATGCTGCCCTGTGATCTTTGGAGGATAGGGTGGATAAAAATAGATCCATCAGCAGTCCCTATAGTGATGACTGTGAATACCATGGTGCCCACCAACACCTTTCCTGGCACCCACCAAGTGTGTAAAGGTCCTTTCTGCACTTGGATCTCATCCCTGGTTTTATCAGAGTTCAACTCGCGATACAATACTTTGCATTTACCCTGGTTATAACAGCATCTCTTTATCCTGGGACAAGTGTGGGGCAAAACCGGGGGGGGGGGGGAATACCCCAAGATAATTACAGGGCTGAACTCGAGTGTAGTGTAGAATGTAAAAATACCCTGAGATAATTACAAGGGTGAACTCACGTGTAGTGTAGAATGTAAGTTCAGGGATAGGGTTGAACCAGTATTTAAGATTTAGTGCGGAAGGGACCATAGTGAGCAAGGCCAGGTGAGCTTTTCTCCAGCAAGGCTTCTGACTGGCTGTGCAGATTTTTAAAAATGTTATTTTGGCATTACCTACCACCACAGTCCAAGGATCTTCACTATGTGACTGAAGGTAAGCTGTGGCAGCCATTTGTGGCAGCCATTTTGTGGTTGCACCCACCACACTGTGTCAGAACTCCAAAGGTGCCCACAGGCTCAAAAAAGTTGGAGATCCCTGAAGAAAACTGTCGCTGCCACACAGCCAACTTCCCAATGTTAAGTTATTTAGAAGAAAGTCCCATTGAAATCATTGGGACTTCCATCTGACTTATATATTCAGGATCTTGTTTGTTAACTTTAACTAGGTTTTGGTTTTTCATTGTTAATTTTGCTTTGCTTTATTGGTTAGATAAAGGATGTTCACCTTCTTTATTCTTGAGGGGCACTGTATTTATAGTTAAAAGACTGAAAGTATATTTCACTACACAATAAAACCTCCCTGTTGTTGATCAACTTCCATTAAGGAGTTGGCATCATCTGGTGCTTTACATATGAAATATAAAGGGAGGTTTAACATTTAAATGTGGAGCATTGCTTTCCTAAAAGCTGAAACCAGCAGATATTTTGCCATATCTGTTAAATAGATGATGGAGGCACCAAACGTGAAATAAAGTTGTTCGAGGGGAGGGCAGATATGGTGCTAAACACTGCGGAAAATTTTCAGTGACAGAAGGGAGGGTAATTTTGGCTGATGTCCCACACCCTTCTGCAGACCTCTGACTATCCCCTCCTACTGTTCCTGGGGCTTAGCCTTCTGGGGGATCATCTCGGTAATGAGGAATTTCCATTTTGCTGACGGAAATCCCTTCATCAGCAATTTACTGTGGGATCCAAGCTGCAGAACCAAATAGAATCCAGTAGCCTTTCCAATGAGGCAAGCATCTAACAGGCTTTCCTGCTTCTTTTAGGTGTCCATGTGTTTGGCCTTTGTGCCACAGCTCTCATCACAGATATTATACAGTTGTCAACAGGATATCAGACACCATACTTCCTGACTGTATGCAAACCTAACTATACATCCCTAAACGTGTCTTGCTCAGAAAATTCTTACATTGTGGAGGATATTTGCTCAGGACCCGATCCCGTCATCATCAATGATGGAAGGTAAGACACAGAAATGCAATTTCTTGAATTGTGTTCCTATTCAACATTTATTACCTCCATCTAGACTGTGTTGCATGCTGGTTGTTTCTGTCTAGCTCTGTGTACATTCATCTTTTGATAAACTCAACAATTTGATAAGACTCAAAGGTGCTTTGTCATGATTGTGCATATACAAGATGGATCAACAGTTATGACCAAGAAGTGGACTGCGAACATATGCAAATAAAGGGATGGTGCTATGCAGATAGCAGCAGATTCTGTTCTCAGTAAATCCCTTTCAGATTTTAGGCATGAAGTGAGATTGCTACAGTAAGTAAAAATGTTGGTTATTCACCACTGCCTTCTGCCTTCAATGAAAATTAACCAACAAAACAGATCCCCAAGTGACTGAGTGCATTCCTAAGCAGCGTTAGACTCTTAGACTTAAATTGTCTTCAAGGGATGTTAACTCTGTTTAGGACAGCATTATAATCTTTCCCTATCTGTTTTTGATTAAAATATGCCTTATGTTGGGAACAGCCAGTGGTTTCATAGTTGTATCTTGCTCTCAGACCATCTCCAAACAGACTCGTATACACATACAATAATCAGAAAGATAACGTCACTACAATTTGATGCGTATAACTCCCTGGTGTGTTTACAAAAAACTTGTATTGACTTCAGTGGGAACACTGGCTGCATGAAAACACAGTGACCTATAACACATATTCAAATGAGAAAAACTAATCAGTAGCTAAAATTTGGGCCAAAGATTTCATGAATTATTCAGAGAAGACTAACAGAGAAAGGCCAAGACAGCCAATGCGACTTGACCCATGTTCCTAAAAAAATCCTCTCTCTACCATTTTTTTCAAGTCCCCCAACTTGCACAGAAGAGTGCCTACCCTTAAGAGTGCCTTGACATTCTAAGGGGGCAGACATTTCACAACGTGTTGCCATCTATTTTCTATTTATGTGTCCCATTTCTAAAGGTCAGGATGAATTCTGCACTTTTTCCATATGCCATAAATTCTGTTGCAGTTTTTTCCTTCTTCTGAGGAGCTAAGTCTGTTTAATAGGCAGCAGTTCTGAAGTCTTGCTCTTAGTGGGAGTTCCTTATAGTAATGACCTTTTTTTTGGCGTGCTTTTGAGAGAAAGGAATTATTAAAATGTAACTTCCGGAGACTGAGGTCAAGACACACAAAAAAGCTTGCTGCATTACACTCGTTCAGCACCTCTCAGACTTGTCAGACCTCTTATGAACTACACCAGAGTGGAATAGTGGTTTGAAGAAGAAGAGATTGGATTTATACCCCACCCTTCACTACCCGAAGGAGACTCAGAATGGCTTACAATCCCTTTCCCTTCCCCTCCCCACAACAGACACCCTGTGAGGTAGGTGGGGCTGAGAGAGCTCTGTTGAGAACTGCCCTTGAGAGAACACCTCTGAAAGAAGTTATGACTGACCCAAGGTCACTCCAGCAGCTGCATGTGGAGGAGTGGAGAGTCAAACCCGGTTCTCCCAGATTAAAGTCTGCGCTCCTAACCACTACTCCAAACTGGCTCTCTTTGAGGGTCAGATTAGGATCTGGGAGATCCAGACTCAAATCCATACTTACCAACGAAGACCCACTGGAGCTGCTTCTGCATAGGAGGCATGAAAACAATAGCAGCAAGAGCATGTGGTGTGGGAGAGGGTGAGAAAGGGGTTCACGCACATCCATTCTTGCTCTTTCCACTACCCTCACTCCTCCCTGTTTTCTCTGTTGCACCTGCACAGTGTTGGAGGGCTCTTATGGCCCAGAACCCTCCTTTCTCCTCCCTTTCCTGCTCTTTACTGAGTCATGCTCTTAGTACTAAAAGGAAAAGGCCCTTTAAAGGACTAAAAGGGCAGGAGATGTATGCAGCAGCAAGCTGCCCTGTGTCATTTTGAAAGCAGAGCTTAGCTTCACTCCCACCCCACCCCTAGTAGTAGCTGTAGTTGAAGCATCCAAATGGATGCTGTGCCCACAGCCACCCCCCTTTTCCCCATTTGAGCCACATAAACTTTTTTATTTTCTCTGCACAAAGGGGAAAACACAGGAGCCAGACTAGTGGTGCTCAGACTACACATTCCCATATAGTATGAGAGGGGGGCTTCCTGCAGCCTGTATGAGTGAAAATCCCCATGTGAAAGCAGTCTGGTTGACCTTGCACCAGTCTCTCTCTCACTCTCTCAGCATAACCAACCAACCTCACAGACTTGTTGTGAGGACAAAGTCGGGAGGGAGAGCCATAAACATTACCTGAACAGCTTGGAGAAAGCATGGGATAAAAACAGGGCTCTTTTTGTAGAAAAAGCCCAGCAGGACCCAGCAGGAATGCATTAGCATAATAGGCCACACCGAACAGCAGGAACTCATTAGCATATTGGGCCACACCCCTGACAGTGCAGCTCATTAGCATATTAGGCCACACCTACATGTTACCAGAAGTGTGGTTATCCAGCCACACCCACCTTTTGCTCCTTATTGTGTTTACCTTTGTTGTCAAAACCCAAAACTTTTTTTTGTAGCACGAACTCCTTTGCCTGTTAGGCCACAAACCCCTAATGTAGCCAATCCTAATGAGTTTCTGCTGTTGGGTGTGGTCTATTATGCTAATGAGTTCCTGCTGGGCGTGGCCAACTTGGGAGCCAGCCGGAACTCCGTTCCTGTGCGTTCCTGCCCAAAAATAGCCCTGGATAAAAACAGAATTGCCAAAGATTTAATTCTGCCCTTAGCAATGTAGTGAATCTGGTCGCAATAACTAGGCTGTGTCATCAGTTGTATTACTTCAGGTGCAGTGCAGCTTCCAAAACTATGGCCTTTTGTGTCTCATAGCATTTCAGACAGACACTATAATGCAAATGTTTTGTCTTGAGGAGGTGAAAGGGTACATATATAAGATTAGCCAGTGTTCAAAACCCACAGAATTTTAATGGTTTCACTCGTCTATATATGGATCACCTTCCATCTGTTCTCAAGAAATATATGGTCGTTTGGGCCAAGTGACTGCAATCCAGATATCCCATACTGTTGCCAGTTCACCACTTGATAGCTGCAACCCTCAAGTGATGAGTTGTATATGATCTAACACTACAGAATTCCTCACATTTGGTCATGTCACCACAAACACTGTGTATCTCGATAGAATCAGATCAGCCGAGAAATCATCCAGTGCAGAGAGATGAGGTGTAGGGAATCAGGTGATAGATATTCATCTGTGAACCTGCCCTTGCATTTGGAAACGTTCACCTGCACCTACCGAGAGTTGTTGCCATTATGTGCACCAAGTACTTCAATCTTCATGGATGAGAGTGCCAGGGGCCCCCGCAGGGCAACATATGCTCACTCGGACCAACTGGCTTGTGGCTTTCAGCTAGACACATGAACACTCAAATTGACTAGTGACTGTGAAGAGATGGCAACATACCCCTGTGTAGCAGTAGTCCATGGAGGAGGAGTGCTTCTGATTTTGTATCAGTGGGTTCAAGGTTTAGCTTGTTCCTTTCCTCAAATGACTGCTGAAATAGAAATTCTACAACTTGAGATGAGAAATTTAATCTTTGCAATCAAAATATGTTATTTGTTACTATGGGATGTAGCAGCTGTTCTTTCCAGAATACCAAAAGTGAATTTACAAAAATAAAATATTTTTTTTCTAGCAATCCAATGTTTGTTTCTTTGATTGAATCTTGCAAGCTACACATGATTAAGGGACTGGACTACCCAGTGCTTTCACTATTTTTTAAACCCAACCTTAGCAGAATGTGTTTTAAGTGAGAAATTTAATTTGGGTGTCCTTCCTTTGCAGAAAGTCATTCCCTTCGGAACACGCTACTCTGGCAGCCTTTGCAGCTGTGTATGTTTCAGTAAGTAATTAAGCCTGTTCATAATAGTTTTTACAAGGGGGAAAGTCAAAATGTCATTTTGTGTCCGTTTTAAAGCAAGATCATTAAGACTAGTAATGCCAGAAAAGGCAAGAAAAGACTGGGTTGCTTCTAATCTCCCCTCACCCAGTGGGCATTTTTAGAAAAATGGGGAAAGAAACCTTTTCAAGAAATATTTTCTCCCCCATAATTTTTAAATAAATGTTTTAAAAACTATTGTTATACAGCTACACAACTACAAATCCTTCATATCCAGTAATTAAACATGTCCTTGGTAGCGATAATGTTTCTGTTTAAATGGATTAGAAGAGAAGAAGAGAAGATATTGGATTTATATCCCGCCTTTCACTACCCAAAGGTGTCTCAGAGTGGCTTACAAACTCCTTTCTCTTCCCCTCCCCACAACAGACACCCTGTGAGGTAGGTGGGGCTGAGAGAGCTCTGACAGAAACTGCTCTTTTTTCAAGAACAGCTGTGCCAGAACTATGGGTTGCCCAAGGTCATCCAGCCAGGTGCAAGTGGAGGAGTGGAGAATCAAACCCGGTTCTCCCAGATTAGAGTCCGCGCAATTAACCACCACACCAAACTGGCTAAACAAGCAACAACTTTAGGGTTAGATGTTGGGAAAGTGCTTTCCAGTCTTTGCAGATTAAAGGCCATATTCAGGTTTTGGTACAGCAGTTCCGTCTGACAGCCTGCCAAGCATAATGTTGTAACATGGCACCATGGCTTTTATCAGAAATGGGCTCATCAGAACAAGTCTTGGGAAAGCCAAGCTATTAGGTTACTGCTACGTCCTACTCAAATATGACTGGAAAGTGTCATTCTCCTCCCTCTTTCCCCTCCATAGTCCCTGCTGATGGTAGCGTTTTGCAGGCAGAGTATTTCTGTCTCTCCTCCCACTGGCCTCCCATTCCTTCAGTAGCAGCTTCTAGGGAAATTCTGCTGCACTCTTGGCTATGTAGTCCACAAGGTGTCCACTCGATGAAGGTGGACAGGGAAGGAAGGGGAGGCTACCCCCTCACTGCTGTTTCTTTTAGCAGGTAAGCTGCAGCAAGGAGGACAAAGGAATGTAGGTATTCTGTGTAGGGTTGCCAAATGTGCCCGGGGGGTGGGGAATCCCCCGCTTCGGAGCCCCGATTTCTGCCCCGGCAGAATCGGGGCCCGGGGGGAACCCCGCCCCGAAGCTGCAGCCATGTTGCTGATGTTGGGGGCGTGGCTGAGCTCGTTGGGGGGGGGAACATATGTTTCCCCCCCCGACAAGCTCGGCCACGCCCCCAACGTCAAGCAATGTCTGACGTCACTTCAGGTGACGTTGCGGCAGCGCGCGCTTTGCGCACACACACAGACAGCCAGCTCCCGGGCAGAACGGAGCCTCCCCCGCCAGTAAGATTTTAAGACTTGGCAACCCTAATTCTGTGTTTCTGATACAATCTGAGCAGGAGAGGAATTCAGAAGCTTTCTGCTGTATTTCAGCAGCACTACTATAAATGGTCAGAGGTGTTATTGTAGCTACTGACTCACTAGGGATCAGGTGATACAAGAGATCCACTGGCCTTGTAAAGCCACTTGACCTTTCACTTCAAGCATCTACTGGTTGAGCAGTTTGCTGAAGTATTCTCAGACTGCCTGCCTCCATCCTTGGCTTGACTGCCAGCCTGCCTCAAGATTGCCAACCCTGACAAGAGCTAATTTATTCATTTCCTTTTGCTACAAATACATGTAATTAGCAGCTCTCATGAGTGGTTTCCTTTTGTAGCCAGCACAACACATAGGCCAAGGATTAAGTGCCCTACACATTTCAAAGAACTTCTTGCCAAGATTAGCTACAGAATACTTGTTCATAGGAGAATATTCTAAGTATTGTAAGAATATGGGAGAGATTTTATAGATTTGAACCTCTGCCTAAGAGTTCTGTTTGCACTGCATGCAGCATAAAATTCTGGAGTTAACCACTGAGAGCATACAAGTCCTTGAGTTGGTGTTCTCTGCTAATGAAGGGATAGACCTTCCCATTTTATAAGACACTCCTCCACTCACACAGAGCACCTATCACCCTCTACAAACACCCCCCCCATGGTTCAGTTTACAAGTAAGTCAGGAGGTCACATTCACCACCCTTCCTGTCTCTTTTAAAATTACAGAAAGCCCTGACCATTTCCCCTCTCAGGTACTCTCTCTCACTCACAGAGACAACCACAGACATGGTAGCCCAGCCACTTTAATAACAGGCCCTAACTCACACAGAGTTTTTGGGGTTAGGGTCTCAAACACTGTTCCATTCACGTGCTGCCACCATTTACTCATATTTTATAATATATAGAGAGAGGCTGGGATATTAAATTGTGAGCATTTCTTTCTCTTAGACATGCAGCCCATAGGGTTAAACAAAACAAGAAGTAACTTTTATTCGTGGTATTAGCATTCACACTGAAGAAAGTAAAGTAGGAGTTGCAATTTTCACTTCCATTGAACTTTTCAACTGTTCAGTGGGATCAACTGGGGTCCTTTGGTTACAAATTGACTATTTTCAGCCTACCATAAGCAGTTCTTCTCCACATTTTCACTCAGTCTGACACCCTCCTTTTCCCTCTCAGTTCTCCAGCTGCCGACTCCCAACTGCCGACTTAACTGCTGTTTTCCAACTATCTCTCCCCAACATTCCATCAGTTCTCATAGGGAGAGGCGGAACCTAGCCTGTCTGTCACTCTAGTTAGGAAGAGACTTTTTTGAGGCCAGTCCCCAGATCTCCACATTTCTTAAAAAAACACAGGCAGGAAGAATTGAAGTGGGTTTGGTGACTGACTTGCAATACAATCTTAAAAAGAGTTACACCCTTCTCTGTCCATTAACTTCAGAGGACTCAGAAGGGTGGGAATTCTACTTCCATTTTTTACTCAATTTTTTTTAATGTATTTTGTTTTAAAGATGTACTTCAATTCTACTTTAACCGACTCCTCTAAACTTCTGAAACCACTTCTAGTCTTTGCGTTTATCATCTGTGGGATTATCTGTGGACTAACTCGGATCACCCAGTACAAAAACCATCCAGTTGATGTTTACTGTGGCTTTTTAATTGGCGGTGGAATTGCTCTTTATTTGGTAAGTAGAGTGCAAATATTCAAAATTGGTTACTCAATAAATAATATTGGTTGCTAAATATCTCACAGTTAATTGACAATTTTCTATGTGGTATTTAACCGTTGCATCTGAAAATAAATTTTAAAAAATAATGTGTTTGAAAAATATAAGGGGTCTAATAATCCAAACAGTAAAAATACAAGCTAGAGGCAGTGAGGAAAAGGGAAACCTGGAGGAAATCCCTACTCCAACTGTTCCAGTTATTGCTCCAGGATAAGGGACTTGAGCAGACTAGTTTCCTTATCCCTCTCACGTGGCTCTAACTCACGAAAGCTTGTGCTGGAATAAAGTTAGTCTTTAAGGTACCAGTGGACTTGTGTATAGTCTTGTTTTATGTATGCATAGACTTTATGAGGTACGACCCTGTGCTCCATTTGTAAATTAGGGTTGCCAACCTCCAGGTGGCGGCTGGAGATCCCCCACTATTACAACTGATCTTCAGGTCACAGATATCAGTTCGCATGGAGAAAATGAACTCTTTGGAAGGTAAATTCTATGGCATTGAAGTCCCTCTACAAGCCCCACCCTCTTCAGGCTCCACCCTCAAAATCTCCAGGTATTTCCCAACCCAGAGCTGTCAACCCTAATTTGTATAAGGGCAGGGTGAGGAGGCTCTGTGTGCGAGCAAATTAAGAGAGTGGGGGATATGCTGAGAGTATGCTGCTCTGGCCTTCTGTCACTGTCTCAAATGAGGAAAGAATAGGGAAGGGGAATGAGGAAGACCAGACCAGCGTACACAGGCTTTCTGTACCTGCTCCAAGTCTGCAGGCATCCAGCTGTACAACTCCTGCTCTTAAGACACTTAGCAGCTGTGGCCCTATCATGTGTGATACTTACTCCTGGTTCTGGCAAGCATACTGTGCACACAGAGCATCTGGGTGATGCATACCAAGGTAGGAGTGGAGGGCCTCATCTTGCCATGATGTGGCCTGATGCGTTGCGTACCTGGCCTATGCCCTCTGCACACACAGAGAGCAGGATTATACTTGTGACCATCATGTACATGCTCATATCTATGAAATGTAATACAAAAATTTTTACCCAATATTTTCATGAAAGGAGACAATGTTTATATTGATAAGACAGAAGCCCAGTGGCCCCTTAAAGACTAACAACATATATTCCACTGTGAGCTTTTGTAAGTCAGAGCTGTTTTCTTCAGATGCTATGCAGAGGAAAAATATTCTACATTTTTATAGGAAAAAAATTCCACAGTGGAGATGGGAAGGGAGGAGTTGGGAGCAAAGAGAGAAGCCTAGTGTGAATCCCATCAGTCTTTCAGGTATGACGAACTGGAATTGATTAGGTTGCTACTTATGTTGTTGTTGTTGTTAAATTTATAGACCGCCCTCCCCTGAAGGGCTCAGGGCAGTACACAACATCGAATAAATACATATATCAATCAATAATTAAATTCATTTTAAACCAGGGGTGTCAAACTCATTTGTTATGAGGGATGGATCTGACATAAGTGAGACCTTATCAGGCCGAGCCATGTGTGTCATAAAATGTAATGCCAGGTAGTGGAGATATAAACTTTATAAAGGACACTGACATGATTAATTTTTTTAATGTAAAATAAAACATGCTTAAAACTTTAGCACTCTTGCAATATTTTGTTTATTTAACAGTCTCTGATAACTGACACCTCTACTTTCAATTTACTGACATTCATTACAGAAGTCTCATGGTCAGTGCTCTGAGCCTAAGACCCAAAGAAAAACATGAAATGGCGGGGCATTGCGAGCTTTTGTACATAAGTTGCTTCATGTGCTGGTCAAGATCATGAGAAGGCATCCGACACAGACTGAGGGCTGTGTGTTTGTCTACAAAACTATAGTCTTCCTCACAGAAATAACTACAGCTCCTATGAGGCAGTGCAAGAACAGAGAGACAATAATGTATAGTGGTCAGTATCAGCCTACTATCTGGGAAGTCTAAGTTCAAAATCCCCAGTTGACAAAGGAAATGTGCTGGGTGAACTTGGTCTGAACACACACTCTCAGCCTAATCCACCTCACCAGCTTGTTGTTATTCCTCATCTAAATAGTTCACATTGCTTTCCTACTGAGAAAGACTGGATCATGAGGGCTTGAATACAGTGAAAAAGAGGAGGGAAACCCAGTTGCATCCAGGAGAGCCCTGGCACAATAAGCCCAACAAAACACAGACACTCTCTCTCTCTTTCTCTCTCTCTCTCTCTGCCTTCCTTCTTCCCTCCCTCCCTTCCTCCCTCTGTAGCAAGACAAAAAGCTCATACCTTGAATAAAACTTTGTTAGTCTTAAAGGTGCTTTGTATCTTTCCAATGGGATTGAGGGAACTGGACAAAGTAAGCTCTCGCTATTTCCCTCCCTCCCCACCAGGGGACAAGGAGGGGGAGGAGCCTCAGCCAATAGAGGGAAGAGAGGCTTGGCTAAGTAGCTCTGCTGTGCAATTGAGTGAGCCTGGCAAAGTAAGCTCTCACGCTTTCCGTCCCGCACTCCAGGGGGGGCAATGGAGGGAAGAGAGGCTTTGCTCTGTAGTTCCTGTGCGATTGAGAGAGCCTGGCAAAGCAAGCTGTGATGCAGAAGAATGGGAGAAGGAAGCAGATGAGAGCAAATTGCTTGTGGGCCGAATACAAGCCCTGTGGGAGCCAGATCCAGCCTGCAGGCTGCATGTTTGACACCCCTGGTTTAAACAATTTAACAATTAAAACAATACAATACATGCAGTAAAATTAATACAGGTGGCATTTGATACCAATTTATACCCTTTCCGGGGAGGGGGGGGAGTAATGGAAGCCAGGCTCAATGGTAAACCATTGCTGTCTGCTAAGTGAGAGCTCAGCCTTTTTGTTGTTCAGTTGCACAGTCGAGTCCGACTCTTCGCGACCCCATGGACGAGCTCTCTCCAGGCCTTCCGGTCTTCTGCCGTCCTCTGAAGTTGGCTCAACTTCATGTTCGTTGCATCGATGACACTGTCTAACCATCTCATCCTTTGCCGTCCCCGTCTTCTTTGACCTTCAATCTTTCCAAGCATCAGGGTCTTCTCCAGTGAGTGCTCCCTTCTCATTTGGTGGCCAAAGTATTTGAGCTTCAGTTTCATTATCTGGCCTTCCAGGGAACAGTCAGGGTTGATTTCTTTGAGGATTGACTGATTTGTTCTTCTTGCAGTCCAAGGGACTCTCAAGAGTCTTCTCCAGCACCATAGTTCAAAAGAATCTATTCTTCGGCGCTCGGCCTTCCTTATAGTCCAGCTCTCGCAGCCATACATGACTACTGGGAATACCATTGCTTTGACCATGCGGATTTTTGTTGGCAGGGTGATGTCTCTACTTTTTATCATGCTGTTTAGGTTCGCCATCGCTTTCCTCCCAAGGAGCAGGCGTCTTTTAATTTCATGGCTGCAGTCACAGTCTGCGGTGATCTGGGATCCCAGGAACGTGAAGTCTGTCACTACTTCCACAGCTTCCCCTTCTATTTGCCAAGGAGTGATGGGGCCGGATGCCATGATCTTAGTTTTTTTGATGTTGAGCTTCAAGCCCACTTTTGCGCTCTCCTCTTTTACTCTGAGCAAGAGGCTCTTTAGGTCCTCTTCACTTTCTGCCATTAGAGTGGTATCGTCTGCATATCTGAGGTTGTTGATCTTTTCCCCAGCAATCTTAATTCCCGCTTGTGATTCATCCAGGCCAGCATTTCGCATGATGTACTCTGCATATATATTAAATAAGCAAGGTGACAGTATACATCCTTGTCGTACTCCTTTTCCTATGCTGAACCAATCAGTTGTTCCGTATCCGGTTCTAACTGTCGCTTCTTGGCCCTTATACAGGTTTCTCAAGAGACATGTGAGGTGGTCTGGTACTCCCATCTCTTTAAGGACCTGCCATCTGTCTTACAGGCCTGCAGAACTGTACCAAGTTCTGCAGGGCATGGATGTCACTAGGCAAAGAGTTCCACGAGGCCAGCACCAGGGCCAAAAAGGCCCTGGCTCTGGTTGAACATAGC
The DNA here is from genome assembly GCF_001447785.1 of Gekko japonicus. NCBI lineage: Eukaryota > Metazoa > Chordata > Lepidosauria > Squamata > Gekkonidae > Gekko > Gekko japonicus. The sequence continues at coordinate 136,353 of NW_015172052.1, read as the reverse complement.
CAGATGTCTTTTGGGCCAGAGATCACCAGGACATTCTGTTCCCTAGATTGTAATGCTCTCCGGGGGGGGGGGTATGTCATGAAATGCAGTCCGGAAAGTATGTTGGCCCCAGACCAGAGAACCTTGTACCTGATCTGGTATTCAACCTGGCGAAGCACTGGTAGTGGATAATTATAGTGGACAATGAGAGAAGACAGAGGTTCCTTCCAATCTTTCATAGGGTACAGATAAACAAAGGGCATTAGTTGTTGTAAATTTTCTGGGCTGTATGTAGTAGTACAATGCCAGGACCATGGTTATACAGCCCGGCCGTGTAAGCCTTCGATAACATATTAAACAAAGGGCAATCTATATATATAAAAGAAAGTCCCCTCACCGTAAAATCAACGCTCAGGCCAAACCCCTGGACCTAGAAACACCATATTTGGGGAGAGCACTCCTACCATGGCATAGATGCTCAGTAAGAAGGGATTTTTAGAAATTCAACCCCTAAGTGGGTCAAAAGGGGTAAAATGTGCTCCCCCCATTGATTCCTATGCAGCTGCCAGGCTGCTGCCTCCTTGCACCCCCCCACTCTCTGATTGGTCAGCTGCAGAGCTCAATGTGAGGTGAAGCAAAGCTGCTGGCCCAGCCTCCCTATGGCTTCAAACATGCTCCCCCCTCCTACACCTGACAGGCAGTTGTCTGTTAGGTGCAGCAGCAGTTGCACGGTGCTTAAAGCCATGAGGGAACCTGCCCCAGCAGTAATGTCTTCGTGATCCTGCCAACCTCACCTCCACAGTGGCTTCTAATACTCCTCCCCCTCCCTCTCCTACACTGGACAGGCAGCTGCCTGTCAGGTGTAGGAGAGGAGGTGGGATGCTTACAGCTGCCAGGGAGGTTTGCTCTGCAAGACTGTCTTAGCCCTGCTGCTGGCCCAGCCTCCCTGATGCCTTTAAACATAATCCCCCCAACACCAGGCAGGCGGGTGTCTGTCAGGTGTAGGAGCAGGACCAGGGTACTTTAATCCATCAGGGACGCCACCCCAGCAGGATCACCTTAGCAATGTTGCTGGCCTAGCCTCTCTGATGACTTCCAACATAATCCCCCCACCTCCTACACTTAACAGGCAATTGTCTGTCAGGTGCAGCAGCGGTTGCAGGGTGCTTAAAGCCATGAGGGAGCCCGCCCCACCAGTCTACAGAGAGGTTCTTCAGTAGAGAGGGGGAAAGTATGTTATGTCTCACTTCATTTTTTACACTACAATCTTCTCCATTAGTATTCCTACAACAAATTTTACATTTCAAACTTTACATCATCAGTATTATAACTGAATTTACAAAAGTTAAATACCGTTGTGAAGCACGGGTATCAGGCTAGGTAAGTAATATAAACGACACTAATTGAGGAAGAAGCACCCTGAAGCTTAAGAAAACTGACATCAATTACAGATTATAGTATGGGACAACATGTTAAGAAGAGCCAATTAAACTTTCTAAAAAGTAGGTCCTGAAAAGTGAGCTCTGTCTTCCAAAAGCTGATGCTAGAATGAATGTTGGTACTTTTAAAGATGCTGCTGGAGTTTTGTTTATTTTGCTGTAGTAGACTACCATGGGCCCCAATCACACGCAGAGTTTGCAGCAGGAGAGCCACGAATGCCAGGCGGATTATATGGGTGCGATCACACCGCCACATCTGGCAACCGTGGCGCACCCGTGGTCAACCGGTATCGTCCGGCTGAAGAGGCGGACTTTAAAAGTACCTTGGAAACCCCAGTAGTAAACGGTAGCGACGGGCTGCAGACAGACACTCTCCGTCTGATTGCCCCAGCGCACTCCTCTTGAGTCCCTGCTTCCTGGTTGGAGTGCGCTGCAAACAACCGCCCAAGGAAACAACGGCGTCACATCTGATCACGTTGGGGCGCATCAGATTGTGACGGCACTAATAGCCATGCCTCCCGAACAAACGCCCCCCCCCCCCCCCCCCCCGCATTATCCAGCCCGTGTGACCGGGACCATGGCTACCTTTCTGTAAGTAAGCTAATAAGGTCAGCTTTAACAGCAATAATCACATATAGTCCCATAGTAGAATATACAGTATAGTGAATCTGAAGAAGCCATATGGTGTTCTTCAGCTTTCAGAGGGGTATGTATGTAAATATATATACAAATGGACCATCAAATGTGTAAAGTGTGGCCAAAAATCCTACCGTAGTTCTGCGTAAATTGATACTGATTAATTTCCCTCTTACCTAGATACTGCATTCCAGGGTTATTAAAGCAGCAGAAAGGATACAGCCTTTGAGCTGAAGACTAATTAGGTCAAGGCAAGGATTAATAAATCAGGGTGCATGGCTGTAAAAGTAAATGCAGAAGACAGGAATGATTCTCAGGCAAAGTTAAATGAATAAAAACTGTTCAGTTTTAAGACTGAGGACTCAAACAGCCAAGAGAATTGTAGTGCCTCTTGTTTGGTTCATAACATGCAAATTCTAGACTTGATCAGCCTCAGTTTACCTTGTGACTGAGCAGGAAAGTGTTTTAACCCTTCAGCTACTGAGGTTCACAATTCACACTGGGGAAATATCTGTTCTTAAGAGAAACATCTTTGAAAATAGGATTGCCAGCTCTAGGTTGGGAAATACCTTGGGATTTGGGGGGTGGAGCCTGAGGAGGGTGGGGTTTCGAGAGGGTAGGCACTTCAATGAGGTATAATGCCATAGAGTACACCTTACAAAGTAGCCATTTTCTCCAGGTGAACTGATCTCTGTCAGGTGACAGAGATGACAGAGATCAGTTGTAATAGCAGGAGATCGCCTTCCATTACCTGTAGGTTGTCAGCCCTATTTGAAAATGATAACAACAAAGCAAGGAATCTGATTTCCATTAGCAAGACCAAGTGCAGGTTCAAATGATAAATACTCACTTCCTTTATGGCCCCAAGGCAAACTGAAGCTGCTCAAACTTCCAGTTTGTTTTTTATACTTGAACAGAGGTCATTTCGCGGGGAATCGCGGGGGATCGCAGTTCCCCCGGGTGAGGTACGGGGGCGGGGCACATGACGAAGCCCCCCGCTTCTGGCCACCCCGCTTCTTGCCCTCATTCAGCCAGGAGGAGGCAGGAGAAGAGGGAGGTTAAGTTGCTTCCTCCCTGCCTCTCCCCACCCCTGCCTGCCTGGGGCTAGGGAGTGCCTTCGCAGGGCTTCCTTGCACTCCCACTGGCCTTGCAGATCCACCGCCGGGCCCCTCATGGGGCTCGGCAGTGGAGCTGCAAGGCCGGCGGCGGCGAGGGCCGTTGGGGGCGGGGTGTGTGGCCTTATGACACACTTCCGGTGATGTCAGGGGGTGTGGCCTTATGACACACTTCTGGTGATGTCAGGGGGTCTGGCATATGCTAATGAGTTATGCTAATGAGTTCCCCTAGCTCTTTTTCTATGAAACGACCCCTGTACTTGAAATGAGAGTGGGGTCTTCATCTTATCTAAGCCATCATGTTTAAAAACCTTTTGAGAATCCTTTGAATTATTTTGGTCACATTGAAGACATGCCTTAGACTTATTATGTTGTAGTTTATTTTGCCATAGCTTATTTACCGCTAAATTGTGAGTATATCTCATGACCAGACCATATTCTATAATAATAAACAATACAATTTCTCATAGATTTTAGTTCTCCCCATCCCCAGTTTTTCTGATTATTTGACATTTTAAATCCCATTGGAACATCTGTTGTTAAAGCTCACAAAATCAAAAATAATTTTAGATTCAGAGCTTTTTGAATCATGCTTTATATCAACGATCTTCAACGTAGTCCCTGAGGGTGTCATGGCACCTGCCAGTGTGTTTCCAGGTGCCAAATTGCCTCTTCCTCAAAACAGAAACAATCCTGGTTTCTCTCCACTTTATTGGAGGCAGAAGAAGCTTAAGAGGAGCCCAGGAGACATCATCTTTGTGTCTGCAAGGAGCACCAATTTAGAAACAGTTTCCTCCCCCACAGGAGAATGCCTTGGTTGAAACCTCCTAACATTTTGTAGATTGGACAAGCCCCCACAGCAGCCACTGTAATGTTTTGTGGTGCCTCCTACTTGTTTTCATAATTAAGTAGCTCAAGAGACTGGATTTGGACTTTTTAAATTGCTACTTTAATTTATTTGCTGCTTTTAGTTGATGGCTATAGTGCTGTTGTTACATGATTTATTGTTTTTAATTGTGTGCTCTTTTTGTTGCCTTTTATTTGCTTTTTGCTTAAAAACCAGTCAAGCGGTATTTTAGTAGAAAGCTGGGAGTAAACCAAAATTCTGAAATAAATAAGATGACATTTGGAGACAGTTCTGTACTGTCTGTGTTGCTTTCTTAGAATTAACACCAGAATTGCATGGGGCAGATTACCCAGTTAGTCTTTCCAGATACTGTTGTTGAATGGCTCCTACCAATCTCCCCTACCGAGCAGTTTATGAAAATGAATAGAGATTGCTGATCCTATAACAAAAGATTGGTTTTGGAAGGCAGAGTTGCAGGGACTAGGGTGTGGTTGGAAGGGAATACACAGATCATGCTAAAGCCAAGCAGATCCAAGTCTGATAAGTGCCTGGATGGCATGATGGGTTCTATTGTCCTTCTGTAGCAGGGGTGTCAAACATAAGGCCTGGGGGCCAGAAGTGGCCCATCCAGGACTCTTACCCGGCCTGCAATCAATTGGTATGTATGGAAATGAAAGGTACTTCCCCTTTTGTGGTATTCCTTGGGAAAAAACTAGTCTTGCATATGATTAAATACATTTATTGGGGCTTTTGTGGGTTCCCCAGTAAATCAATTGCTTTCACTGCTAGGAATCAATTGCTAGTTTTATTTGTATTTTTAGTAAAAAAAATTAATATTGTTAATTGGGTTTGCCTGTGTTTATAAAGTTTATGTCTCTGATACCTGACATTACATTTTATGGCACACGTGGCCTGGCCTGACAAAGTGACATTTATGTCAGATCCAGCCCTCGTAGCAAATGAGTTTGACACCTCTGTTTTATAGGAACACAGAAAAGTTAAAGATCCTGGTAACCCCTTTTTCTGTTTTTGCCTATTCGGCTCTCCCCTTGGGCATCCTAAAGCAGGCAGGTAACTCAAAAGACTCATTAGAAAGTCATCTGTGAATGACAAACAAAAAATTAATCTCTGAGCACACATATGAGCATTTTGGTAGAGTTATATTGTGCCTGAAGTACCACACATGAGAAGCTACCATGAGTAAAGTGACTTGTTTTCCATAATGGGGTCCTGTTTTTCTCCCAATGCCAGGGCCTGTATGCTGTGGGGAACTTTCTGCCAAGTGAAGAGAACATGCTTCATCAGAACCAGCACAGAGAACCATTAAAGTCTTTGACTGACCTGAGCCAAGATGCCAATAGAATTTTGCCCGGTAAAAATGGTGGTAGCAACGATGTTATCTCTGCTCACCATGCCGAGAGTATGTTAAGGAACCACAGAGAAACCGGCTCCCTGACTAACCTTAAAAGAGCAAATGCTGATGTAGAGATTATAACACCACGAAGTCCAATGGGAAAGGAGAACATGGTAACTTTCAGTAACACTTTGCCAAGAGCCAATACACCTGCAATGGAAGAGTCAGCTCGTCGGAATGCAACTATTCACGCATCTATGGATTCTGCCCGCTCAAAGCAGCTTCTCTCCCAATGGAAGAACAAGAATGAAAGTCGTAAGTTGTCCCTGCAGGTAATAGAGACAGATTCTGGACAGTCACCCCCGAGAGCAATTGAAATGAGGTCAAGCTCTGAGCCCTCCAGAGTGGGAGTTAATGGGGATCACCATGGGCCTACCAATCAGTACCTGAAAATTCAGCCTGGTAGTGTGCCAGGCTGTAACAGTGCTGGTCTTACTGGTGGGCCGAGGGTCTCTATTCAGTCACGCCCCGGTTCTTCACAGCTTGTGCATATTCCTGAAGAGACGCAGGAGAATGTCAACACATCTCCAAAAAGTAGCACAGCTAGAGCTAAGTGGTTGAAAGCTGCTGAGAAGAGTGTTGGATGCAGAACCAACAGCCAGCCAAGAATCATGCAGGTCATAGCCATGTCCAAGCAACAAGGTGTGCTTCAGGGCAGCCCTAAGAGCTCTGAAGGCAGCACAGTCACCTGTACAGGAGCCATCCGATATAAAGCCTTGACAGACCACGAGCCAAGCGGCATAGTAAGAGTAGAGGCCCATCCTGAAAATAACAGGCCTGTCATTCAGATGCCATCAGAAGGGGAAGGGAGTGGCTCCTGGAAGTGGAAAGCCCCTGAGAAAGGAAGCCTTCGTCAAACATATGAGCTAAATGATCTGAACAGGGACTCTGAGAGCTGCGAATCTTTGAAAGACAGTTATGGATCCAGTGACAGAAAAAGAAGCAACATTGATAACAGTGAGCACCACCATCATGGGATAACTACAATAAGGGTCACGCCGGTGGAAGGCAGTGAGATTGGTTCAGAGACCCTGTCCATTTCCTCTAGCCGCGACTCCACACTTCGAAGAAAAGGTAATATCATTTTAATTCCAGAGAGAGGCAGCAGCCCAGAAAATACCAGGAACATCTTCTACAAAGGAACATCTCCAACAAGAGCTTACAAAGAATGAAAACTGATGACTCCAGCCAAGCAATGCCACTAACAATCAATACTGTTTGATATGAGCTTTTGTGCTCTCTTTATTTTTGAGCTGATGCCGAAATAATCTTAATGTGCCAAAATATCAACCATCAGCCTGACTGTTTTTGGATGTTGCTGATGTGTAGTGATTGTGCATGAGTTTGTGGATTTCATGTTGCAGGGGGGGAAAGCACAATGCAAGAACCTAACCAACAGGAAGAGTTTCCTAACAGGTTTTTGGTTTGGGGTTTGTTTTTGTTTTTGTTTGGATTCCAGTTATTTCTCCAATGGGAATGATGTCAACAAAGGCAGTGATCTTAAATCTAGACACCTTATTTCCTGAATGTGCCAATGTTTTTATTTATATATAGCTACATATATAGGTCCAAGGACAAATGGGAGAGTGTTTTTTTAACAGCAAAAGCTGTACCAGTGTTGTATGTTCACCTTTGCGGGTTTTGCACCAAAATTTAATACAAGTCGGTGCTGATTCTACCTTAACATTTTTGGAAAACTTACATACCTGTGCAGCTCTAGAGACACATGACATTTTTGACATGTAATTTCTTTTCAAGTAATATTGCTGAAAATATAATGCTGGCTGCATTCATTTTAGAGTAGAAAAATATTGACCGCTTTGTTATAGTGGATCTTTCACATTAAAAGGTTGCAAAGGTTTTGTGTAGTTCTTTGAAATGTTTACCAGACTAAACAAAAAAATGTGGGTGACGTTCCATAAAAACCGAATCACTTTCTCTCCTGGTTAGTTTTGCTGCTGCTCTGAAAAAAAATGTTTAGTTACAGGTGCTACTAATGAAAATGTCACTTCATAGTGAGCTAATGGGGTTTTTATTTTCTAAACTGGAGTTTACTGCACTCTTTCACAGCCTATCTTTTTTAACCATTTTGAAATTTGTCTCATTACTGATCTTTCCTTTTTTTTGTTCACTACTAACTAGCTAATTCTCGACAGTGATCATGGCAACTGTGTTCTAAAGATGAAAATAATATACAATCCAGGCTGCCTAGTGCATGAACAGGACTGATCTTAGGTAGAGGAAAATCCTAGTCAAGCCATGAGCCTATGCGTAAGTTTGTGTGCCCTCAATTCCTCTTCTCTGCGCCAGCTCCGAAGGTAACCTAAACATGACTGGGGAGCATGATCAGAGAATGTAAGGCAATCAAAATACCCACCCTTAGAATCTACAAATGGGGGCTGAAATGAAATAGCAGCTGCCAAGTTGCTGGATATTCAGGTTGCCAAGTTTTTGCCCTTTTACACACTCAAAACAAGGCAATATTTTGTTGATACTTTTTTTTTACATCCTTTTACCACTGTGGAACTTCTTAAGGGAACACGAGCCATATCCCAGATGGAATATGGCAGCTTTAATGAGGGTAGCAGCAGTGGCTGAGATTTCAGGAAGCTGGCTACCTGGTAATCCTTACAGTCTTGGTACTTTGGGCAAATGTCCTATCCAATGGATGGGCTGGCCCTTGTTGGGGCAAACTATTAATGAATCAACCAAGCTCTCACCCACCCATTGTTGCCTCACTTACTTTACTATTTCCAGTTCATTTGGGTGATCTTTATGTTAAAAATTTTAATGGGCTCTAATGGCAAAATCAACTTGCAAATGGTACATTGTGTGATAGATTACATAATATTCAGCAACAAGCCTTATTAAACTTTGTCTTCAGTTAGGGAGCTCAGCAGTTTCTTTTTCCACCTAAAACCCCAATAACTCAACTTCAGTAAGATGGAGTTGTGATGGCATTTTAAGGAGAAAACCTACTAATTTGGAAGCAGTACAATCAATGGAAGATGCAGTGAAAGGGGATACAAGATTCCTTAGGTCATGGTTAAAGAATGTAGTGCAGTGCTAGTATTCACTCATATTGATGTTGGAAATCAAAGGAGCAGCCCAAGGTAGGTTCACTAGCTTTGAGAGGAACATGGGCTTAAAAATATTTTTTTATAAATCTACCATTTGGGGAACCACAATAAAATAACCTTGAAAGATGTGAAAACAAACCAGTTCAATTCTCTTGACAAAAACGATGCAAAATCAGCTTCAGTTATTATATGTTGTCTCTCACCCTTTTCCCAAGGAGCTCAGATGGTCACATTACCCTTACTACAATTGTGTGCAGGAAGTTATGCTGAGATGGTGACTTGTTCAGGTGAATCCAGAAAGCAGGGATTTACACTTGGATTTCTACATCATGTCTATCCTGATCCCTGTAGCCCAAACTAGCAGTGATTCTACATGGTCTCAAAGTTTGAGATAATTTAACTAGCCATTAAGCTGGTGTAACCTTGGGTCTGGTATGGGCAAATTGTGTGCTCTTCTACAACAGGAGAGTGTATTTTAATCTAGAGAGAGCCATATGGAACAATAAGTTGTGCATGACTCATGTGTATGTTAAAATTGGGCATAGTGAAAGAACTGAGATGCACATTTGCTTCAGTACTGGAAGGTAGGTTGGAAGGTGCTGACATATTGGGATGCCCATACAGACCAAAAGACCATATCCACTGTATGAGTCTCCACATATGTGGTCCCCAGTCCATCACTAAGAACCAATACAGCTCTGGTTGCTGGATGCAGGCATCCAGCCGCTGGATTTTCAAGTCTAGCATCTTGCTGCACCTACAGATTCCAATCTAGTACAGCAGTCTGCATGCAGATCTTCCTTAGTGGATATGGGTAATTCTTTCCCATTTATACTATTAATACATTTTTAACAAAAAATTACAGAGCTCACAAATTTGTAAATGCCTGGTGTTTTGGATTTATTTTTTTTACACATGGATTGATTATGGGTTACAGCTTAGTTTCACAACACCAAGTCGAAAGTATTTTCAAGGAGTAGGTAGAGTACAATCACAGCTGACCTAGGGTGTTGGGGATAGGTGATAAGGAAGGCAAATGGAAAATGACAATTAAGCAACTGCAATAATACAAGGACTAGATATTAGCACTTCTGACAAAGCAGCTTATTTTGTCAACAGCACATGTGTTTGAGGGTAGGAGTGGTTGCTTTTTGTCTTGTTTTATTTCCTTTGGGTTAACTTGCCATATCAAGGTATCACATGTTGCTTTCAGGACTCTGAAGTTCACTGCATTCTTTCAAGTGCAGGACGCTATTTTTCCTATCTTAACTTTTCCTACTTAACTAACAAACAATTTTAAAGCACTTGCAGAATCATTGTGATTGCATTCTTTACATAAAATATTGAAAATACTCCTTTTTTTACTCAGAAGTGCCAAAGGCTACTCTTTTTAATAATGGCTTCTTGGAAACATTATTACATTAAAGAACTGGAAATGTAATAAGATATACATTGGGACTGTAGACTTCTCTATGTATATCATTTTGGAGCCTTTTGTAAAATTAACCTTTGTTTACATTCCACTGATACCTTAATTTCAAACAAATCAAATAAATTGACCGGTGGCAACTTCTAGTTTTTTCTTACTTGCTAAAATGGGGCACCAATTTCTTTGTCAGGCTGTGCTTTACTGAGAAAAATAAATAAATTGGGTAAAAATATGAACTATGTTTTTAAATGAGAATTCTATATAAAGTATTGTGTTCTAATAAAATGTTATGCACTGTTTTAAAATGGAAAAAAATATTTGTAAATTGCTATAAATGTATTTTGTTAAATAAGTACAGAATCAATGCTACTGTGTGAGTTTACTGTGCTAATATCATTCAAAAATAAAGATAAAATTCCTCATTGAAACTGGGCGCTCTCATCTGTCCTGGAAGGGTTTAGGTTTTCGTTTTGCTGCTGTCTCTTTACATATAGTATGTAAAATTCTGATGATGGGTAGAAGGTTTACTCATTCCTTTAAGTAATACAAGTAGTGTTGCCAACCACCAGGTGAGGCCTGGAGATCTCCTAGAATTACAGTTAATCTCTAGATGACAGAGATCAGTTCCCCTGGAGAAAAGGCTGCTTTGGAGGGTAGACTCTCTGGCACAGTATCCTGATGAGGTCCCTCCGCTCCCCAAACCCCACCCCCTAATCTCCAGGTGTTTCCCCACCAACAGATGGCAACCCTAAATCTATCCTAGGGAGCTTCGTGACTGAATGGGAATCTGAATCAGGCTCTCCCAGGTTCTAGGCTGTTATGCCACAGAGGCTTAAAAGCTGGCTGTGTTTATCATTTTTTCAAAGTTGGGGAGGGGACTATGTTTGCTGATGTTCATATAATCCTTGACTATTGAAAGCACAAAATCTGTCCATAAAAAGAAGGCAATTCTAGACACACCAGCCATAAAAACACCTGACAGTTACATAAGGAGGTACCTAGATAAAATTTTTATATTGAGAAGTAGCTGACCGTGAAAAACTTCCCCCCCAAAAAAGTTTCCAGCTAAAAATTGTCTTGCTAGATCAGGCCACAAATATATCACCCACTGTTCATTGTTGTTGTTTTTCTTAATTCAGATGCCAATATACATTACTAGATCTTTGCATAAAAGGTATTTACAGGCATTAGTTGATGATGTTAAATACTGGTGTTTACTGCACATTTATCAGAATGGTGGGAAGTTTCAGGGCCAATGGTAGTTTGGGCCCAGAAGACAGTTTCTTTGTAATATTTTATTTATTTGGAAATATGCAGGTAGATCACAGGTGGAGACAAAGAAGGAACCAAGCCCACAATCCCACATTATTTCCACGGAAAGAGAAACATCTCATTCAAGAATGGATCTATCAGTAGACCCTCTGCTAAAAATTATTGAGATCATAACCACAGGCATTAAAGAATGTAAACTTAGTGTCACATTTTTGCTCTGGAATTGCCAGCTGTGAGGAGCCGGATTGTACTATAATTCTGTAACACCATATTTCGAGCACTTTTCATATGGCAGACAAATTAACAATTCATGAGCCATTTTAAAGCGCTAACAAATATGCCTGAGAAAAGACTGTGAGGTTAATCCATCATGACAGCTCCCCACATTTTTCTTGGCTTCCCTTTTGACATATTAAGGTAATTTCTCAGCTATCCCAGATATCCTAATGGCTGCCAGACACAAGTTATGGAAAACAGAAGTCACAAGTAGGATAGGAAGGAAAGCATGCAGAATAAAGTTCTTGCACTCATCAGGAAAAAAAACCACACAGGAGGAGGCAAGATCTTGCAGGTAGTGCAATAAGACCTTCACCATATCTTTACTGTGTGCTGTGACACTGGTGCTTATTGAGATATTATGTCACCAAATAAAGCCATTTCTGGATTCAAGAGTCAAGGACCCTTTCGCAAGGCTTCTCTACTGTGCACTGTACTTGACAATAGAACATAAAATTTAAAATACATGCACAGAATACAAATGCAATACTATATAAAACATAATTCAGTCTCAGGGTTACATGTTTGTCATTTACTAGTATAATCAAGACATAGAACCCAAGTTCATGAAAGTTTTTGTCATTGTTGGTGTCTAATAATGTACATTTCAAATTGTTCAATCTTATCACAGTGTGTGTTGCACCAGCACTGTACTTCTATAGATCTTTGAAGGCTTCTGTCAGGCCACTGTAAAAAATAAGATGCTAGACTAGAGAGACTATTAGTCCACTCTGGGGCTCCTCTTATGTTCTTACATGCCCAACTACACAGAATCTGTGATGTAATTCCATTATGTAAAATACATACGTTTGTACTGGCATTAGTTGCCCATATGAACTCAGAAAAGTGGATATGAGATGTCAGCAGCAAACTGATGCAAACTGAAATAAATGTGTTGCATTAAATGCAACAGCATCCTACTACAAAAACCCTGCAGTAGACTCCAGAGGTCAAAGCAAGAAGGCAGTGAAGATAAGTTCAGTATTCCTCTATTAGCTGCTTTAGCTCCACAGTGCCCAGTTGTATAGGGTTCCTCTCTGTGATTCTTCAGTGACATGTTTTAAATGTACAAAGCAAGAATACATGCTAATCTTTAGTAATAATTTTAACATAATTTATATTAATTGATGCTGATTATACACTCCTGATTAAGAATACTCCATCCAACATTCTTCTCAAGAATCCTAGCAACCAGCAGGCCCCACTGTTCCCCTGCAGTCTAGTCATCTCTGCTCAAGGAACTGACTTTCAGTGGGTTTGAGGTGAGCAAATGTTTGTTGAACTGAGATCTAATACAGTAGATTCTGGCTGCAGGATCTGATCTCTTTATTTAGAGACTGAATAGCACTGAGAATGGAAAATGTTAAGCAACAAATATACACAAATACCAATGCTGTTATAGATATTCAAACTGATTGCCAAAGCAAATCAGTCACCTGTTGCTAAAATGATGAGGCAAGAGACCTGTTGCCATGGAAACCAATCAGCATGAAAGGAGCCTGGCATATACAAAGCAGTATTGCCATCTTCAGACAAAGGGGACGGCGAAGGATGAGATGGTTAGACACTGTTATTGATGCAGTGGAGATGAAATTAAGCAAACTCCGGAGCACGACGGAAGACAGGAGGGCATGGCATGATGTGGTTCATGGGGTCGCAAAGAGTCGGACTTGACTGTGCAACTGAACAACAAAATAGAGTTCATAATCTCAAACAGGCTGTTGTTTAAAATCTTGTATTCTAGAATACTGTATTATATTCCCCAAAGCTCAGAAGCTTAAATTCTGAAGCTTAGATTCTTGTAATTAGAAATGCTACACACACATTTACAGGATGCACTCTAGTTCCACTATGAGGTTTTTGTGCGTTTCTTGTTCCAGTATGGATAAGGATTGGGCAAAGACTAGGATTTATGCAGTACCAGTTGGGTAGAAATCAGAAACAGTGTAGTAACAGGAGCGATTGCTTCTGGATTATGGTTGGTTTTCATACGATTGCAACACAGTATTTCTGTTTCTATGGCAACTGCTCCAGTTATCTGCTTATCAATATCCGTTTAGACTGTAGCTTGATGAAAATTCAATTTTTAATCATCTTTCTGTATCAACAGGAAAAGGAGTGCTGCTGAAATCTAAAGAGTCACATTCTCCATTTGAAGCTGGGAGCAGAGGCAGTTAAAATTCTCACTCCCAGAGGCCCTGGTTGGTGTAGATACAGCGATGAAGAATTTACATGCAAAAATGGGCATGAGAAATACTTACAAGTGTGATCACAGATAAAATATACATGGGTCTTATTTAAGAATTTATAAACTTCTGCTATATTCATAAGCAAAATAATCATGCAAAATCTCACATGCAGGCAATTCAAAACTGGTTGGCACATGCCAACCTGTTTCATGAGTACTGGCTTGCTGCATGTCGTTAATATCATGTTGTTCATCTCTATGCCATAACTATTCCTGGTGATGATTTAAAGGTGATGCTGGCCAAAGCATTTACCCATGTAAATAATTTTTTTTATGAATAGCTGCCATTTTGTTTAGAGTTCTATGTGCACCTGCCCATACATGTGCACCATTTGCACAGCAGCTCTTTCTAGTCTGGCCACCCTTGGCTTGTTAATGCAGTATAAAGGTAAAGGTAAAGGTTCCCTTGCTCGAAAGCCAGTCGAATCCGACTCTAGAGTTGTGGTGCTCATCTCCGTTTCAAAGCCGAAGAGCCAGCGCTGTCCAAAGACGTTTCCGTGGTCATGTGGCCGGCATGACTAAACACCAAGGTGCACGGAACGCTGTTACCTTCCCACTGAAGTGGTACCTATTTATCTACTTGCAATTTCTTGCTTTCGAACTGCTAGGTTGGCAGGAGCTGGAACTAGAGATGGGAGCTCACTCCATCATGCGGCACCCGGGTCTCGAACTGCTAAACTACTGACCTTCCACAGCCTGCAGTTCAGCATCTTAACCACTTGAGCCACCGCAGCTCCTAATGCAGTATACTGAGTATATTAATCTGTTCGTGTGGTAAGAGTTTTTAAACAGGAAGATGGCTATGTGCAAATGGGTTATATGGATAAATGCTGATGCTGTTAACATCATGTTTAAATCAGACTCTCAGTCTCACACACAAACATGAACAAAGCTGAACAACACAGTCATGGAATGGTATCTGCCGTACATCTCCTGAGAGCAATATTGACTTCCATGGGGAAAAAAGTAATTGGCTACCAGTTAGAGCCTGGGCACAATTCAGTTGATTAATAGTCCTAAATGGTTTTGGACCAAGGAATCTAAATGTTTGAATCTTCCTTATGCTGAGTCAGACCATTGATTCTTCTAGGTTGGTGTTGCATGTTCTGATTCACATTGGTCCTCCAGGGTTCTTCCTGCTCTCCAGTTGACTCGGCGATGCCAGGGGATGGGGTTAGACATGGGACCTTCAGTATATAAGGCCTGTGCTCTACCACTGAGTCAGTGGTCCCTCACAAAAGACCACCTGCTGCCATATGAATCTCCCCAGGTTTATTTGTTTATTTAAAATGCTTCTGTCCTGGCTTTCTCCTACTTAAGACTTAAAATGAGTATTTGCTTAATTAGTGCCCCATTTCTGAGTGTAACTACCTTTGTGTGACGACCAAAACAGAACCTTTTCCCATGTGATATATAAATTGTGGAGCTTCCTCCACATACCTGTTCAATTGGCATCTACTTCTGCTGCTTTTATATTATTAATATTTTAGTGTTTCATATTTCAAAAACTATTGTGGACCATCAAGAAAGCCATGGTTGAAGGTGAGAGATCAATATTTTAAATAAATTATTTTCTTTACATATGGAACATAGAAAAAATGGACATCTTATTACTCATGTTCAAAAACATGTTTAAATTAAAAATCTAATTTGCCATAAGCATGATCTCAACTGATCCCTCATTTCCTAAAATTTCTTTGAATAAAAGATTGCATGCTTCAGCTCTTTTCTGGTAAGTAAGCTGCCTTACTCCATTAGAAGAATGCTTTCTCACTTAATGAAAAGGAGTCACAAGCTCCAGCCCCATGATATTTATGTTTAAATACTGCATTACTAACAGGCCTAAGCAGATTTAATTGACCAAGAAGGATGTAACTCTGCTTAGGATCGCACTGTACAGCTAAGCACACTTACTAGAGAGTAAGTCCCAATGAACTCAGTGGGTTTTACTTCTGAGTATGCTTCCTTAGGATTGCACTGCACAGTACTGTGGTATTTTCTCATTCTGTTTAGAATAAATTCTATACAATATGAAAAGTTGGATAATCTCAACAAAATGCTGGCCTAATTAAATAGAAGACTACCTATCCATTTTGTCCATATCCAGAGCGTTTCCATTTTTAAAAAAAGTGTCAGTACTCATGTATCAGATTGCTCCAATATCCATCAATTTCCTCCCCAGGACTTGGGAGAATCCCAGAAATGATGCCAGTGCCCTGTACCAGTGAGTACTGTTACAAACAAAAAAAACCCACTCACCGTATCTGTAAGCTTTAAAAAACCTGAGTCTCACTTGGACACACCTGGAAATTCTGGTACTATACTTCTTTCACAGGGTCTAGGAAGCTCTAATAAAGAACTCCTGGGGCAAGAGGAGCAAACCATGACAGTTACAGTGACAAAAAATCAACATAATTTGCAGTGCAAACAGGTCCTATGGACCACTCCAAACTATCCACAATAAATGCTTATTCAGATAATGTTTATAGGTAATCAGAAATACAAACGCTCTCCCCAAATGGCAGTTTTTCAGTGTTGCTTGTTCTTCTGCACAGCTAATGTTAAATTTTATGTAACATGTAACTTAATAAGCGAAAAGTTACCCAGGAAATTAACAAAGCTGTTTTATCACATAAATCATTGCAATTTCAACATTATGTTTAGTTAACCACAAAATATTAAAGGTTTTAATAAAAATGTTTGTTGTTGTTGTTGTTGTTGAGTGACACAGTCAAGTCTGACTCTTCACGACCCCATGGACTAGATCACGCCAGGCCTTCCTGTCTTCCGCCGTCCTCTGAAGTTGGCTCAATTTCATGTTCATATGAAATTATGGGACTGTCTATTTCATCCTTTGGCGTCCCCGTCTTCTTTGACCTTCAATCTTTCCCAGCATCAGGGTCTTCTCCAGTGAGTGCTCCCTTCTCATTTGGTGGCCAAAGTATTTGAGCTTCAGTTTCATTATCTGGCCTTCCAGGGAACAGTCAGGGTTGATTTCTTTTAGGATTGACTGATTTGATCTTCTTGCAATCCAAGGGACTCTCAAGTCTTCTCCAGCACCATAGTTCAAAAGAATCTATTCTTCGGTGCTCAGCCTTCCTTATAGTCCAACTCTTGCAGCCATACATGACTACTGGGAATACCATTGCTTTGACCATCCGGACTTTTGTTGGCAGGGTGATGTCTCTACTTTTTATCATGCTGTTTAGGTTCGCCATCATTTTCCTCCCAAGGAGCAGGCGTCTTTTAATTTCATGGCTGCAGTCACAGTCTGCGGTGATCTGGGATCCCAGGAACGTGAAGTCTGTCACTACTTCCATGACTTCCCCTTCTATTTGCCAAGGAGTGATGGGGCCAGATGCCATGATCTTAGTTTTTTTTTATGTTGAGCTTCAAGCCCACTTTTGCGCTCTCCTCTTTTACTTTGAACAAGAGGCTCTTAAGGTCCTCTTCACTTTCTGCCATTAGAGTGGTATTGTCTGCATATCTATATTTATTTATTTATATTTATTATTTACATTTTT